>NC_063203.1:30019843-30067343 GCF_017589495.1 Alosa alosa
CATACACACACACACACACACACACACACACACATACACACACACACACACGCACACAGACACAAGCACACAAACACACACACAGACACACACACACACACACACAAACACACACACACACACACACACACACACACACACATAGGCACACACACACACACACACTCCAACCACACACACCTAAAAATTCAGCACATGCATACTCAGCAAATGCAGCAGGTTCCCCAGACTGGTCACTTCTGAAGCATGAGAACCTCGCCAATACAGCATTAAACTGTAGGTCTTCCAGTACAATATAGATGCTGTGTGTGTGTGTGTGTGTGTGTCTGTGTGTGTGTGTGTGTCTGTGTGTGCGTGTGCGTGTGCGTGTGCGTGTGCATGTTTGTGCGTGTGTGTGTGTGTGTGTGTGTGTGTGTGTGTGTGTCTGTGTGTGATACATCTGACTCTCCCATCTCTGAGCCTGACCCACTAGACTAGGGTCATTAGTGTGGGCTATTCTAGTGCTGTGTGGGGTCAGCAGGAGCAGAGCGTGGACTAGCGGCCTCCTTAATGGCTACCTTCTCAAGGTCGCCGCTGCTCTCCTCCAACTTTGACCTTGCCCCTGGGGGAGGATAAACCTGTCATGCAGCAGTGTCTCGCCCCCGTATGTAAATCACTGCTCGTGGCGACGACACAGATGAGCCGTTGTTGCTAAATGCGGGATGGTGGAATGTGAAGGGAAGTGCACAGCCCCAGGTTTCCGGAGGTTACGACGCCAGATCAGTTTCCCATGAAAATAGATCTGGCTTTTTAGTGTGCAAATGTCTGGAATTTGAAAGGGCAGAATTACAGAGTTCCAAAAAGGATCTGCGTGTTAGACGTGACACCATAACAGAGGGAGGAGATGGGCGTGCAGCCTTTCATGCATCCAAGTCCCGATCAGTGACTAGATACATACAGTCAAGCAAGCAAGCAAATAAACAATATTCATATACAGGATGGTCACTGATCAATATGTGTTTAAATATCTCATACTCCCCGTGTTTGCTGTTGCCTGCAGTACACCACAAATAAACATGTAGTTTTAGTAGTTCCAGAGAACACACAGACTCTCTTACAGCCGACGATCGAGGTTAGTGTAAATGACTTCATTTCCCATCATCCTCTTGCCTCAAATAGCCCCTGGACTGTCTGAGCTCCAATCGTGATGACACTAATGATGCAATCTTGTGAGGAATTGTGGGACACTGTTGATTGGACAAATGCCCACTCTCATCACTAATCTGATTACCTGGCTGTCTGGTTTTCTTCAGATGGTTGTGATATACAGACGCTTGACTGCACACACACTTGAAACTTTGGTAATTCTAAACATGTTGGACTGCAAACTGGTCTGGTGGACGTAGGAGGAAATGATGTTAGTGGAAGTGCGTTCAGATCCATCTGCTGGCGCTGGGCTTGGAAACACAGAAACAGTGCAGACAGGGTTTGGGTGTCAAGCAACTGATTAGGGGAAAACAAAAACACAACAACGAGGACTTTATTAAAAAAAACACACATCAGCCAGCAGCACAGCATCAGACACCAAAACACACACATCAACCAGCAGCACACCATCAGACACCAAAACACACACATCAGCCAGCAGCACACCATCAGACACCAAAACACACACATCAGCCAGCAGCACACCATCAGACACCAAAACACATATCAACCAGACCAGCATCAGACACCAAAACACACACATCTGCCAGCACACCATCAGACACCAAAACACACACATCTGCCAGCACACCATCAGACACCAAAACACACATCAACCAGCACAGCATCAGACACCAAAACACACATCCGCCAGCACACCATCAGACACCAACATGAGGGTTGTTTGGGATCTAAACACGTGAAGCCTGCATGTTGTTTTGTATCAATGGGAAACAAAAGTGTTGGGCAGATTGGGCTATTATGCGTTTATAGCACATTAACAAAACATCACTGTGAAGAAAACAAAACAAACATCACTGTGAAGAAAAGAACACAAAATATAAGAACATTTTTGTTGAACCTTTTTTGAAACATAGTTTCACCATAATGTCAAAAAACAAAAGACTTGGGCTATTACTTAGCATCACATTAACAAAATGAGAAACATTTCTGTGCAACCTCTTCATGCGGTGCCTTATGTAGAATGCTTGCTTTACAAGTTTAGACATTTCAGAATAGCACAAAACATTTGTGTGTTGAATGATCAAAGCACCCATGACTGCTCAGTTTCCACCACAGTGTCAACAACACATCTGGGGTCTTGTCACTGTTTAGTCGGGCCTCCATGTGGTGGCCATGTTTGCTTTTGGTTGGTGTGCTCTTATGGGTACATTCATCTGATTCACATGAACTGTTTATAGCATCAGCCCATGATATAGCATGCTCCACAGAAGGTGTGTGTGTGTGTGTGTGTGTGTGTGTGTGTGTGTGTGTGTGTCAAGGACAGATGGATAAGGCTGAGATAAACTTTCATACCATACAATGTCCGTGCAAAACATATACATGTAGGGATAGTTTGCAGGTTAAACTTCTTGTGCCAGTGTGTCCAGTCATGCGTGGCATATTTCATCTAAACCCCCCACCCCCACCCCACCCCCCGTGTCTGGCATGATGAAGCCGGTGAAAGCTGAGCAGTATACAGCGATCAGCCACCATACACACACACACACACACACACACACACACACACACACACAGGGGCCCTGCGCAACCATGTAGCTGCCACCACACACACACACACCATACACACACACACACACACACCACACACACACACACACACACACACACACACACACACACACACACACACACACACACACATCGGGGCCCTGCGCAACCACATAGCTGCCACCACACACACACACACACACACACACACACACACACACACACACACACACCATACACACACACACACACACACACCATACACACATACACACAAACACACACACACACACACACACAGGGGCCCTGCGCAACCACGTAGCTGGAAAATGGATGCATGTCGAAGTAGACTAAACCCAGATGGTTGTTCCTTTAGACGGCTTTCACTCCCCTGCTCTGTCCGTGGTTGAGGTTTGGCTGCCACCGTAGTGGGGTCCAACAGAAGCCAGGCAGCCCCAGAAACCAGGCCCTGCATGGAGCAGACACACTGCATGGAAGACGGAGGAAGGTAGTGTTGTGTTGTGTTGTGTTATATAAGGCCAGCCTCTGAGAGTTGAGGAGACAGGGATCACGTTCAGGAGAGAGACAGGCATGCACTGCACCGTCAACCACAGAGATGGAGGGAGGTGGGGATGGAGGCAGAGGAAGTGAAAGAGAGAGGGAATGAGAAAGAGAGAAAGAAAGAAAGAAAGTTTTGAATGCAAAACAAATGTTTTGATCGGCACAGGAGCTATTAATGATCTTGCCAGATGAAACTTTCTAATTTCTTTTATTATTTATTTATTACTTAGTATGTATTTATTTTCTTTCTTTCCTTCTCTCTTTGCATAATGTGCCTGATCGCTCGGCTCCTGATCGCTGATCTTTGTTCCAAAGAGACGTTAGAGATGGCAGTGAGATAATTTACTCCACTCTGAGATGTGTTTCTTTTCCTGGCTCTGCCATTAGTGTGAATGAGGCTCACCACCTCTCTCCAACAAATCAGTCCTGGGATTGGTATGATATTCCAGAATTCCAGGGGAAACTGGAATGTAACACAAAACAAAACAGGACATTTTATGGGTTTTTCTACCTTTCTCTCTCACACACACACACACACACACACACACACACGCACGCATGCATGCACACACACACACACACACTTGCACATGCAGTCATACACACACACACACACACACACACACACATTCCACACACACACGCACACACACGCACATGCAGTCATACACACACACACACACATTTCACACACACACACACACTCTTGCACATGCAGTCATACACACACACACACACACACACACACACACACACACACACACACACACACACACACACATACTGAAGTGTGTGTTTGTGGTTTCCCCAGGTCCTCCCAGCCTGTATCCCCTTCACCTTTGGTGCGTGTAGGATTTACAAGGCTCTCATGTTCATGAGCAGTGTAACTCAGTGGGGTTCACTAAAAACACACTCTTCTCTCTCTCTTTCTTTCCCTCTCTCTCTCTCTCATCCCCTCCCACACACGTCCTTCTCTCATCCTCAGTCCTTACTATCAATCTTTCTTTCTCTCTCTCTCCCTCCTGTTCTCTCTGACCATCTCATTGTCTCACAGATTTATTGAGGTCCCTTAACGACCCACAGAGACCTTAGGAGAGAGCAGAGAAGCAGATGTGATCCAAGCCGCTCGCTGTTGCATAACATCCTCTAAAACACCTCCAGACCAGCTCTCTCTTTCTCTCTCTCTCTCTCTCTCTCTCTCTCTATATATATATATATATATATATATATATACATATATATCTTTCTCTCTCTATATATATATATATATTTATATACACATATATATATATATATATATATATATATATATATATATATATATATATATATATATATATACATATATATATATATCTTTCTCTCTCTATACATACATCTTCATACATCTATAGATCTTTTTCTCTCTCTCTCTCTCTCTCTCTCTCTCTCTCTCTCTCTCTCTCTCTCTCTCTCTCTATCTCTCTCTCTCTCCCTCTCTCCAGCATTCACACCAGCTTAGCCTGGGAGCACTCAATGGACATGGCTAGACAGGATTCACTGTTTGAGTCCAATGTTTCCACGGAGACAAGGTGGACGAGATGCATCACAAATCATATTTTAAACTGGTCAGTTGATGAGCGTGTTGTGGCTTGTCTCTGTCCATTTTTGCTTTTTATGATGGAACCAGTTTTCTGGTTGTTTTTTTTATTGTTCAAGTCAAGTCAAGTCAAGTTTATTTATATAGCACATTTCATACACAGAGGTCATTCAATGTGCTTTACATAAACAAAACCAAACGATAATAACAAATAAAAGCATAGAAGGGCAATATAGTCAAAGAATAGTTAAAAGGTAAAGATCATAATAAAAAAGAAAACATAAAACACAAGGTAAAATCATTTTAAAAATAAAGAATAATTAGTAAGCAAAAACAAAGGCAAAAAGTAGGAAAAAAAGTAATAAAAGACAAAGTAGAATAATTATCGAGGCAGATTCAGAATTTGTAACTTCGGCACAGTTAGCAGAAAGCCGCCTGAGAACAGTTTTGTCTTAAGTCTAGATTTAAAACTGGCTACAGTTGGGGCCTTTTAATGTCATCCCAAAGTTGGTTCCACAGCTGAGCAGCATAGCAGCTAAAAGCTGCTTCACCATGTTTAGTTCTAACTGTAGGTTTTACTAGCAGGTTTTCACCTGGGACCTGAGAGGACGAGAAGGTGTGTACTGCTGAAGCATGTCTGACAAGTATTTAGGTCCTGCTCCATTTACTGATTTATAAACAAGCAATAGTGCTTTAAAGTCAATTCTGTGACTTACTGGAAGCCAGTGCAAGGACTTAAGAATTGGAGTAATGTGGTCAGTTCTTTTTAGTTTTTGTTAGAGTCCTAGCTGCTGCATTTTGTATCACCTGAAGCTGTTTAATAGTCTTTTAGGAAGGCCTGTGAACAGTCCATTGCAGTAATCAACCCTGCTGGAGATAAATGCATGAATGAGTTTTTCTAAGTCATGTTTTGACATCAGCCCTCTGAGTTTGACAATATTTTTGAGGTGGTAAAAGCTGATTTAGTTATCGCTTTCATGTGGCTGTTGAAATTTAGATCACTGTCAATTAATACACCAAGGTTTTTAACAGTATCCTTTGCCTTCAACCCTTTTGTGTCAAGGAGAGTGGCAACCCTAAGTCTTTCCTCATTTTACCAAATATAATTCCTTCAGTTTTTCTTTGTTCAGCTGAAGAAAATTTTGAGACATCCAGGTGTTGATTTGTTCTATACACTGACACATAGATTCAAGAGGACCATAGTTGTTTGGTGATAGAGCTAAGTAAATTTGTGTGTCATCTGCATAGCTATGATATGAAATCAAATTATTTTGAATGATTTGTCCAAGTGGGAGCATATAGAGGTTGAATAATAGTGGCCCCAAGATCGACCCCTGGGGAACACCACAGGTCAAGGACGTTGGTGTTGAGGTACAGTTTCCGATGGCAACAAAGAAGCTCCTTTCTTGTAGATATGATTTTAGCCAGCTGATAACTATGCCTGTAAATCCAACCCAGTGTTCTAATCTGTGTAGTAAAATATTGTGATCAACAGTGTCAAATGCTGCACTAAGGTCCAGTAGCACTAGGACTGATGTTTTACCTGAATCTGTGTTGAGGCATATGTCATTGGAAACTTTAATGAGAGCTGTTTCAGTGCTGTGATTTGCCCGAAAACCAGACTGAAAGTAATCAAAATACCCATTTGATGTTAGGAAGGTGGTTAATTGATTAAAGACTACTTTTTCAATAATTTTGCCAATAAAAGGTAGATTGGATATGGGCCTGTAATTGTTTAGCATGGAGGCATCCAGGTTATTCTTCTTGAGAAGTGGCTTTAAAACAGCTGTTTTCAGTGACTTAGGAAAAGTGCCAGACAGCAATGATACATTTACAATTTGAAGGACATCCGCCGCTATGAGGTGAAAAACAGTTTTGAAGAAATTGGTAGGCAGAGTGTCTAAGACACATGTGGAAGAGCTGAGATTCTGTACCGTTTTTTCAAGTGTTTCAGAAGTCTATCAAGCTGAACTCTGACATCAAGTTTAGTTTCCCTCTGTTTGTTGCTGGAAGTTCAGATTGTTGAATTTGTAATTGAGCAGATATGTTGAGTCTGATTTTGTCAATTTTACCTTTAAAAAAAAGATGAAAACTCATTGCATTTATTAGTTGAGAGAAGTTCAGGCTAATTGTGAGGGGGGGATTTGTTAACTTATCAACAGTTGAAAATAGAATACGAGTGTTATTTGAACTTCTATTGATAATGTTAGAAAAGAAAGACTGTCTTGCTTTTGCATATTTCAGAGTTATATGTGCGGGAGCATCTCTTTATGGATTTCATAGTGGATCTGAAGTTTGTATTTACGCCATTTTCTTTCAGTCTTCCTACACTCTCTTTTTAGAAGTTTAACTGCTGGATTTTGCCTCCATGGTGCTTTCTGTTTTGTCCTTAACTTTCTTGAATTGTAATGGAGCAATGTCATCCATAATGTTTGCCATTTTGCATTAAAGTGATCAAATAAGTCTTCAGAGTCTGACAGTTGACTTGACTTTAGTGAAAGTGCTTGTGTCACAATTGCACTTGGGCTAGGTTTCACAATAACCAAATCCTCCCGAGCCACAGACAACACAGAGGCAGTAGTAGTAGTATAACAATATTTATTAGTACAAGCAGCATAAAACACTGTTCGGCATAGGGGGAAGTGAGATCTAGACCACCACTAGGGGGCAGGAGCACGCACAGCACGCTAGCATACTGACTGACAGCCCACGAGTTTAACCAGCTTCATATGTATACCCACACACCAAGAAACCTGTTACCATAGCAGCACACACATCGCAAGATAACACACCAAAATCACTACAAAATGTCTCACAATGGGCAAACACACCAGGCACAAAATGCACTCAGAAAAAGTCACCCGCCACACAGTAAGGCGAGAGCAGCAGACAATGGCAGGGGATGTAATATGCTGTCCACCCCTGGTGGCGCCCTCTCCCTTCCAACAGTCTTTAAGTGGAGGGGAAAGACAGTACTGGTCGGGCAGGCCTCCCTCCGACCAGTACACAAAGTATCTCTGGAAAACACAAGTTCCATCGGTTGAACCACTCACACAGTCCCTATAACGTGAGTCCGAGTCCAGTCGGCCGAGGCCCCCCCCCAGGGCTCAAGTTGCAGGAAGATTCCGGGATTCCCTTCGTGGTTGTGATGTCATCAACGCGAGCCGTTCCGCGGGGATTCTTAGCTTCCGGAAACAAACAAACAAAGTGTCTCAGAAGGCAGCTCTCACAAGGCACAACGATAAACACTCTATGGGGTGATGGGCTAATGGTCACTCTGGCTTAATACTACAAGGAGGACTTCCCTTAGCAACGAAGTTTGAGAACGTTGACTCGAGCCACCCGACGTCTACTCCGATCAGCTGATCCCCTCGTCGGGGGGAATACTCCGTTGTCGCCTCAGCACCGCTGCAATGGTAGCAACACCAGGAATCAGGACACCGCGAGACAGCACTAAGACAGTTCAACTCAAAGCACAGGTAAGGGAACAATCAACATTCCTTTCAAAAATACTTAGCGGGCGTAGTATCAGTGATCTTCGGTCCTCATAGCCACTTCCGCGTCTACCGACCGCCCGGCCCTCGGTGCGTTCTTAAGGCCGGTTCCCTTTCCGTTCTCTCTTTTATGGCCTGTATTTAAAGGGAGATACAGCCTATCCGCAAGCATCAATTTCGGAGACGGCCAGTCCACCATTAGCCATTGAAACAGAGAGGGATCACCTGAACAGACAACCCCGTATGCAGTCCAATTAGGGTATAATCAAACAAGAGTCCACATCATAAACGTCCATAACCAATTAGTCCATCCATATACATCAATGACACCCCATTCAGCCCACAGATAGTCCTTTTATCAACACATATATAAGCCACTTTACATTTCCCTCCCCTTGACCAGTGGTCAGTCCCGACCACCAGCTATTCCCCCAAATCGCACAGGGGGGACCCCAAGGTTACTCCTAGTGGAGCGTCTTAGTCCTACAGCAGAGTCCACACTTTCAACATCCCCTGTACCTGATTCCAGCCCCCAATCAGTTACATTTGGGGGTCTGGGCTCTGGCATACCCTCCCCCATTTCAACCTGTGGGACACCTGGGTGCCTTGGGTCACTACCAACACGCATAGGCCAGAACCCCACCTCACTCACCCGGGTCGCCCCTCGAGACTCTCTCCCTGGGTCTTGAGTTGTCCAACTGGCCGGGCATGGACGGATATTGTTCCTGTGGATGGTTCTGATAGGTCCCTCCTTACCTTCCGGACGCAGCTTATACACTGGTTGCCCAGGGTTAAGCTGGGAGACCACCACCCAGGGTTCTGGGACCCAGAAAGGCCCCAACTTCCCCTGAGCACGCCGTCTGAAGTTTCTGCAGAGGACCCTCTCCCCAGGCAACAGAGGACAAGCCTTAGCCCGCTGGTTGTACCGCCTCTGGTCCCACTCCTGTCGACGCTGACTATGTTCCTGCACTCTCTTGTAGGCGCATAGCAGCTGCTGCTGGTGGTGTTGGACCCAGTCATTTCGGGAGTATGGGGCCTCTGGTGGGGAGATTCCAAGGGCGACATCAAGGGGCAACCTGGCATGTTTCCCAAAGACGACATAGAATGGGGTCAGTCCTGTGGAACTGTGAGGGAGTGTTATTGTAGGCATGGAGGAGGTAAGGCAGCCGCCAGCCCAACGCCCTGACCCTCCTGGTCCAAGGTGTTTAACAGTCCCAGGAGGGTCCTGTTGAACCGCTCACAGGCCCCATTACCTTGCGGGTGGTAGGGGGTCGTGCGGCTCTTGGTACACCCGTACAACTGGCACAGCTCTCGCATCACTTCGGATTCAAAGGCCCCGCCTTGATCTGTCAGTATCCGGCCGGGACAACCAACACCTGGATCAATGCTCTTCCACAGGGCCTTCGCTGTTGTCAGGGCAGACTGATCCCCTGGTCGGTACAGCTAAAGCATACCGAGAAAACAAATCAGTGATGACAAGAACACAGGGATGGGAATCGTTCACCCGCCCCAGAGACAAATAGTCCATGGCCAAAATCTGAAAGGGATATTGACTCACCACTGAGTGGAGTGGGGCCCTCTCTTCTGCCCCGCACGCCCCACCACGCACTGGTGGCACTCCCTTTCCCAGCGCTTGGAGTCCCCAGTCAGCCCATTCCAGAAGATGCGGCCCCGGAGTGCCTCTACCATCCTCTGCCCCCGTGCATGGCCCAAAGTCTGATGGTAGGGCGGTCCATACCTTTACGCCGCCCTGGACTGGTACTACCACTTGGGACAGTAGTTGGCCGGTGGCTGGGTCTTTACTTTGCCGGGTGAGGATCCCATCCTGGAGTCGTAGACGGTCCCATTCCCTCATAAGACGTTTCCCCCCAGACGTGAGAAGTCGCAGATCTATCTGCTGTTCCCGTTTCCCCTCTTGCTTCCACTGCCGGACCTTCCCCAGGTCTGGGTCCCGCCCCTGGATGCGAAGTCCACCTCCCCGCCTTCAATCTCAGTCACTCCAGTGTTGATTCCATGGGGCAAGCTCTGGGGGAGCTCCACTTCCACCGATTGGCTGTTGGCTTCCGTTGGCAACCGGGACAATGCGTCAGCATTTTGATTGACGGACCCTGGCCTGTAGCACAACTGGAAGTCAAAACAGGCTAGCTGTGCTTGCCACCGCTGTTCGGTTGCCCCCAGGGTTGCGGTTTGAAGGTGGGTAAGAGGCCGGTTGTCTGTATAGACTGTAAAGGTCGCCCCCCACAGGTAGTCTTTAAATTTTTCTGTTATAGCCCATTTTAGTGCCAAAAGCTCTAATTTGAAGGAACTATAGTTCTTGTCATTCCTTTCTGTGGGGTGGAGGCTACGGCTGGCATAGGCTATAACGCGCTCTTTCCCTTCCTGTACTTGTGCCAGGACCGCACCCAAGCCTTGAAACTGGCGTCTGTGTACAGGCGGAAAGGGGCTGTGAAGTCAGCATAGGCTAGGACTGGGGCTTGAGTGAGGGTCCTTTTCAAGGTTTCAAATGCTTCTTGGCAAGCAGAAGTCCACGCTATGCTTGGCGGTCTTATTGCCCCCTGTACCTTGTAACAACTTGTTTAGGGGCCCCCGCCACTTTGAAAACCCTGAGACGGGCTGACGGTAGTACCCCACAAATCCTAGAAAGGAGCCGCACTCCTTCACCGCCTTAGGGACAGGCCACTGCTGTACTGCAGTCGCCTTCTGGGTCAACCGCCACTCCTTGGCTTACTACATGGCCCAAGTACCTAACCTCTCGGGTGGAACAGCTTGCACTTTTGAGGGTGGAGTTTTAGCCATGATGGCCCAGCCTTCCGAAAACCTGGTCGAGGTGGTGCAGGTGGGTGTCAAAATCTTCTGAATAAATTATGATGTCATCCAAATAGATCAGTAAGAAATCATTTACATGCTCCCCTAGACACCGCTGCATCAAGCTGGAACGTACCTGGTGCGTTACACAGTCCGAAAGGCATACGGTCCCACTGGTAGAGACCCATGGGCTGCTAAAGCAGTCTTCTTTGTCCTGGGTGGACTCCCACCTGCCAGTAACCACTGGCCAGGTCTAATGTGGAATACCACCTCGCTTCATCCCGTGAGGGACTCTTCAACGCGTGGAGGGGAAGGCGCTTTATGAGTGACTGCATTGAGTCTTCGAGAAGTCAACACAAAAACGCCACTTGCCGTCCCCGCTTCCTCACCAGAACTACTGGTGCTGCCCCACGGACTGGAGCTCTCCGTAACAACCCCACTATTCAGCATCCCCTGTCAGTAGCGCATGCAGCCTGGAATATAGGCTAGGGGACTGGTCTGTAGCGCTCCCGCACTGGAGGAGCATCGCCAGTTGGGATAGAATGAAGAACAGCACTTGTCCGCCCATAGTCGTCCTCATGGGCTGCGAAGACGTGGGTCCATTTACGGAGCAGGCACTCCAGCTTCCTTTGTTGCTCTTTGGTCAAGTCCTCGCCCTTCAGGGACAATGCCAAGTGTTCTTCTGCTCTTCCAGCTGTGACGGAACTAATATCCACCTCCACCTCCTGCTCCCCACTGCATTGAGTACCAGATATCTTTGGCCTTGCACATCAGCTGGATCAATCTGCACAACAGTGGCCAGGGGTTTTCGGAAGGCAGTTCTAATGGGTAGGGGGGGGTTGCAAACCCGGAGAGGCAGCTTACCAGCTCGCATGTGGACGACAGCCCGACCTACTCGCCACTCTTGCAGGTCTCCACCCAGGTCCTCCACCATGACACAGCAGTCAGGTGTGCCCCCAGCTTGGGGGACGCGTGCCCATATCAAGGTCTCGGGTCATGGGGCCAATGAGACGGAACCATGTCGCTGCAAGCGTGCAGTGCCCTCGAAGACAGCTGACGACTTGGACGTCTGTACCCGACGACACACCTGGAAGGCTTTTTCCCATGCCTCCCCGGCTCTTTTGGGAATTGCAGATTTGAAGGCCAGCCAGGTCTGGTGCCCATCTTGGAACAGTTCCTGCCAGCAATGGCTGATAACATTCATTCCAAGGATGGCATAGTCAGATTGTAGGCAGTCATCTTCTACTACCACGACTCCCTTAGCAGGAACGTGCACCCCCCCAACCTGGAAGTCCAGTATCGCATAGCCCACATAAGGCAACTTAAGTCCATTGGCGGCCTTCAACGACAGCCAAGGGATTCCCTCTGCCCCCTGAACCTTCTCTTTGGCCTAAATGACGGGCGAAAAAACGTGCGGCTAAATAAGGTGACTTTGTGATCCTGTATCTAAGATACAGGGAATAACCCTGCCCTGTACTATTACCTCGACTTCTGGGCAGTGTCCAATTAGTGCGGGCTTAAGTGAGGGTTCAGTCGGAGCCTCATCCTCGGCCACCTGCCCAACGGTGGTCGAGGGCGTGGTCAAAAATCCTGGGTGGGGGGCAGGCGCCGGGCAGTCCCCTCTGCATGTGTCCGGCCAACCGCAGGCGCAGACAGATGGGGGCACGCCCCTGGTCATCCCACTTTGGGTTTCTCTCTCCGGACGCCGTTGGTCATTCCCCATCTGGACGCTCCTCGCTGTCCAGGCTGTTGGGTCGAGGGTTGATTCTCCCGAATTGTTGCCGTATCTCCCCAGGATACTGTCCTTTTAAGGTGAGCATCTCTTCCCTTGATCTTCAGCTAGCACCTCAGCCTTCAGGGTCTGTTTGATTTCCTGCCAGTCGTCTGCAGGGTGGCCAGTATTGCAGGCTTTGGTGGGCGATAGGTCCTCCTAGACGGGGCTTCCTCCACGTCGTGGGTTCTGTTCGTGTTCAACAGCTTTAGCTTCTTTGCTCACCTCTATGAATGTGAGACTAGGTTGTCGTCGTGAGCAGCTTCTGAAGTTCCTGCTGTATGGGTCCCGGGTCAGACCTGCCACCAGTTGGGAGCCGGAGCATCTCGCCGCCATCATCCTGCTCCCCTTCAGCCCTCGGCTCTTTCTTCGCCACCTGGCAAGACACACTCCCGCAACCGCAACACAAATCCACCCACCTCTTCTCCGCCTGCTGTCTGCAGGTAAAAAACTTCGCCCTGAGTTGCACCACCGCGGCTTGTTCTCCATAGAGGTCCGTCAGGGCCTTGAAAATCTTGTCTGGGGTGTTACGGTCATCTGTGGGGAGTAGTAGAACTTCACGCCTTGCGTCACTTTGGAGAGTGCTTTTAAAACAAAGTCAACCTGCTGGGTCTGGAGTGAGGTTCTGAGCTCGGATCAAAGTTTCAATTTGCAAATGCCAATCATGAAAAGCCAATACTTGTTTCTCTATCCCCAAATTTTGGAATTCCAGGGTCCCCCTAGGAACCATGGCATTATGATCACATTACTTGCACCAGCTGCATTACTGGGTTGTGGCCGCCATTCGTCATTGTCTGTGCTAAGGGAGGGATCCCGCCGACTTCACGCAAAAATGTCACAAATTGCACTTGGGCTAGGTTTCACAATAACCAAATCCTCCCGAGCCACAGACAACACAGAGGCAGTAGTAGTAGTAGTAAACAATATTTATTAGTACAAGCAGCATAAAACACTGTTCGGCATAGGGGAAGTGAGATCTAGACCACCACTAGGGGGGCAGGAGCACGACAGCACGCTAGCATACTGACTGACATTCCACGAGTTTAACCAGCTTCATATGTATACCCACACACCAAGAAACCTGTTACCATAGCAGCACACACATCGCAAGATAACACACCAAAATCACTACAAAATGTCTCACAATGGGCAAACACACCAGGCACAAAATGCACTCAGAAAAGTCACCCGCCACACAGTAAATAGAGCAGCAGACAATGGCAGGGGATGTAATATGCTGTCCACCCCTGGTGGCGCCACCCCTTCCAACAGTCTTTAAGGAGGGGAAAGATGACAGTACTGGTCGGGCAGGCCTCCCTCCACCAGTACACAAGTATCTCTGGAAAACACAAGTTCCATCGGGTTGAACCACTCACACACAGTCCCTATAACGTAGTCCGAGTCCAGTCGGCCGGTGGCCACGCCCCAGGGCTCAAGTTGCAGGAAGATTCGGGATTCCCTTTGTGGTTGTGATGTCATCAACGCGAGCCGCTCCAAGGGGATTCTTAGCTTCGAAACAAACAAACAAAGTGTCTCAGAAGGCAGCTCTCACAAGGCACACAACGATAAACACTCTATGGGGTGATGGGCTAATGGTCACTCTGGCTTAATACTACAAGGAGGACTTCCCTTAGCAAATCGGTTTGAGAACGCGACTCGAGCCACCCGATGTCTACTCCGATCAGCTGATCCCCCTCGGCCGGGAATACTCCGTTTGCCTCTCAGCACCGCTGCAATGGTAGCAACACCAGGAATCAGGACCGCGAGACAGCACTAAGACAGTTCAACTCAAAGCACAGGTAAGGGAACAATCAACATTCCTTTCAAAAATACTTAGCGGGCGTAGGATCAGTGATCTTCGGTCCTCATAGCCACTTCCGCCTACCGATCGCCTCGCCCCTCGGGTGCGTTCTTTGCGGCCGGGTTCCCTTCTCGTTTCTTTTATGGGCCTGTATTTAAAGGAGATACAGCCTATCCTAGCATCAATTTCGAGACGGCCAGTCCACCATTAGCCATTGAAACAGAGGATCACCTGAACAGACAACCCGGTGATGCAGTCCAATTAGGGTATAATCAAACAAGAGTCCACATCATAAACGTCCATAACCAATTAGTCCATCCATATACATCAATGACACCCCATTCAGCCCACAGATAGTCCTTTTATCAACACATATATAAGCCACTTTACACTTGCTCAAAGAGAGAACTTGTCTGATCATTTATGATTCTCCTTTTTACCATCATAGCTGTGTTTTGAGTGTGTGGGGACATAGACACATCAAAGAACACGCAAAAATGATCAGATAAGGCCAGGTCTTTAACAGCTGTAGAGACATCGAGACCCTTTGTGATAACAAGGTCGAGGGTATGGCCGAGAGAGTGTGTTGGCCCCTGTACATGCTGTGTTAGGGAGAAAGTATCGATTAGTGCAATGAATTCCTTGGCATAATTGTTTTCAGGATTATCCACATGCAAGTTTAGATCCCCTGATATAATAAGACAGTCATACTCTATGCAAACAACTGATAGCAGTTCACCTAGCTCTTCAAGAAAAACTACTACATACTACATACTTTGTGCTTTGGGGGATTGGATTCTAATTCTGAAGTTTAGTGTCAGTATGTGGACAGTAATATCACTCAGCCTTGATCTTTGACCCTCGTGGCTACGCAAACCATCTGAAGATCCCAGCTATTCCATCTCCTTAGCTATCACCTGTTGAAGCAGATCTCACAAGACTCCCCTTAATCTGCCCCAGACTCTCTCTCTCCTTCTCTCTCTCTCTCTCTCTCTCTCTCACCTGTTGAAGCAGATCTAACATGATTCCCCTTAATCTGCCCCAGACTCTCTCTCCTTCTCTCTCTCTCTCTCTCTGCCCCAGACTCTCTCCGGCGTGTCCAGACTCGCTCCCTCGTGTTCTGAAGGCCCTCCGCACCCCAGAGCAGACCCATTACTCTCCCCCGTCACATTTATAGGCTTCACTGGACTCGGCCGACACTGTGAGGCTGCGGGGTTCTCATCCCCTGGTCTCTGCTCCAGATCACGGAGCACTGAGCAGGTTCTCCATCATGAAAGAGTCCACCCCACAGACAGACTGTTTGAACGTGGGGGTATGGGCTGGCTGGCTGGCTTCAGTATGGCTGTATGGGCTGTTATGGGTTTGCTTAGATGAATGGAATGTCACACTCTGCAGTCTACGGCTCTTTACGGTAATGTGCCTTTTTTTCTATATAAGATACACCAAGTGCTTCCAGATTCCATTTAGAATTCCACTGAGACATGTTAAACGAGAGAAGTGAGGGAGGAGGGGACACGTTAACAACGGGTGGCATTACAGGGAATCATTGTAGCTTTTCTCAACTGGGAAAAAGCTAGAAGAGAAGAGAGAGAAAAGGCTATTATGTGAGAGTAACATTACAATGTAATGGGTGGTTCAGAAAGACTTCCTGTTTCTCAGCAGCAGTCAGTGCATTTTAGTCTGCTGCAGAATTTTACCTCCCACCTTGACTGCTAGCCGATGTTGTTACCAATTTTAGGTTTTACCTTTGGGCTTGTAACTGGTTTAGGGCTTTGGGGTTGCCCGCTCGATCCCCGACCAGTAGGAAACATGTGGGTGGGGAAAGTGGTTGAGCACTGCTCTCCCATGCCCACATCCACGGCTGAAGTGCCCTTGAGCAAGGCACCTATCCCCTCACTGCTCCCCGAGCGCCGCTGTAGCAGGCAGCTCACTGCGCCGGGATTAGTGTGTGCTTCACCTCACTGTGTGTTCACTGTGTGCTGAGTGTGTTTCACTAATTCACAGATTGGGATAAATGCAGAGACGGGATTAAAAGAGCTTATACTTACTGAAAGGGCTGCTGTCTTCTCCTCTCCTCATCTCCACAGGACACCTCAGGTCACAGATGTGGATGTTGAAAAGAATGGTTTAGTAATGGTTTAATAAAATGACCTGTTGAAATCTCTGCACTCCCAGACAGGAACCTGTCTCAAAGATGTGTGGAGAGATGAGATCTCAGTGTGATGTTGGCGCTCCAACCTTGTACTCAGGCCCTGGGACTTCTCCGAACCCAGATTCCTTCTCTCTCTCTCTCTCTCTCTCTCTTTCTTTCTCTCCCCACCAGGAACGCAGTTTTATCAGACTGATTTATTAGTCTCTTCATGGACGTGTGTTTTCCTCTGTGCTTCGCCGCTGATCAACAACAAACGGACACGTGTTCCTCATTGTCATGCTCACGTTCTGTAAGGAACATCTCAACAGCTAGGTGGCGTTCTGTAAGGAACATCTCAACAGCTAGGTGGCGTTCCGTAAGGAACATCTCAACAGCTAGGTGGCGTTCTCTAAGGAACATCTCAACAGCTAGGTGGCCTGTCCTGAATGCGTTCTGTAAGGAACATCTCACATGCTAGTAATTGTGCATGGATGTGTACATGGAGAGAGAGAAAGAGAGAAGAGAGGAGAGGAGAACAGAAGAGAAGAACTCATCCCTCTGTTTGGACTTCAGAAAGTGTGTGTGATCTGTCTCAGCGCTGGAATGGTGCACACTGATGTTCTAGATTATAATGGCCAATCTATCTCTAATAAAGAGTGTATCAAATGAAAGTTTATTTTTTCATGAGGCTTGATATTCTGCAGCACACTTCAGGACGGAACACTAGATCTGCTGGGAGGTGAAACTGTGATAGCGTTCCAGCAAACACTTCCATTTTCCATAAAGAAGGCATCATTTACAGGTTCACTGCGCAATAGAAACTTTGCAGTTTTATTGACTTTGACAAAACTGGCTGGAACCGGCTACCTCCGTGGAAAAAGGTCCTGGACTCCCTCGGCCTCTAATTCCAGAAAGGTCACTGTGTAGCGATATTGTTTTACCCCAACCAATCTGTCCGGCAAATCCGGACAATAAATGACTGTCTTGCTTGAAGACACGTCTCCTCTTTTTGCTCAGATCCCACAGTTTTTATGTGGCGTGCACGGTACAGTGTGGTGTGGGGGGGTTGCAGGGTGAAGTGGACCGTGGATTAAAACAAAGTCCCTCAGATGTGCTCCATTTTAACCCCCGTGCCTCTCTCTCTTTTACTGCCCACTGGAATGTCTGACTCACTTCTCACATCAGCTGCAAGTAATTTTTTTTATCACAGAGAAATATCTTTCTTTCGTTTTCTCCCCCTTGCTCACTTTCTCTCTCTCTCTCCCCCTTGCTCACTTTCTCTCTCTCTCTCTCTCTTGCTCACTTTCTTTCTCTCTCTCTCTCTCTTGCTCACTTTCTTTCTCTCTCTCTCTCTTGTTCACTTTCTTTCTCTCTCTCTCTCTCTCTCTCTCTCTCTGTGTGTGTGTGTGTGTGTGTAAATGAATTTTAGTATCTCGTTCCACTTCCATAATAGTCCTATGCTGTGCCAAAGCACACTTTCTTGTAACTGTTTGTTTTCTCTGCCACATATGGAACGTGTAGGAGCAGAGTAATCGGATTACCTGTTTATAGGTGTTTGTGCCCTAACTTGTGAAACATGAGTATATGTTTATGGGAGCTATGCAGTTTAATTGTGGTTTATTTTTAGTGAAATGTGTTATGCTGTAGAGGTGAGAATCGAGGTCTTACAGGTCTGGTGCTCAAGGTCTTTGCTATTGAAGTGTTGATGTTTCTTCTGTAGGGGAGGAAGATAGTTCTACACTAGTCCTTCTCACATTGGTCACATGGTCAAAATAACTATAAAAACAATAACACCTTGCCTAGGGCCTACAAGTCTCTTAAAATAGTCAACTGAAATGTTTATATATTTTAAATAGGCTTGTGGAATCTTTACAGACATTCACCTTTATTTTTGACCATAACCCTAACTCTGCCAAAGAAAGCCTCATCTGCAAAACCAAGAAGAGAAACCTCCCTTACTTGATCTGCGTTGACAAGGGGCTTGATAGGTATTTGAACGTGGCAAAGAATGCATTGCTTAATGGTGGAAAGTGTGACCAACACAACAGAAACCAACAGAAAGACAGGTGTAAAGGGCCAACAGTAAAGGGCCAACAGTAGTCACAGCACAGCAACACACAGTAGTCAAGCACAGCAACACAGTAGTCAAGCACAGCAACACAGTAGTCAAGCACAGCAACACCGTAGTCAAGCACAACAACACAGTAGTCAAGCACAGCAACACAGTAGTCAAGCACAGCAACACCAAGCACAGCAACACAGTAGTCAAGCACAGCAACACCGTAGTCAAGCACAACAACACAGTAGTCAAGCACAGCAACACAGTAGTCAAGCACAGCAACACCAAGCACAGCAACACAGTAGTCAAGCACAGCAACACAGTAGTCAAGCACAGCAACCCAGTAGTCAAGCACAGCAACACCGTAGTCAAGCACAACAACAGCAAACATTAGTTTCATACGTGATGTATTTTGGTGATGATTTAAATTTTCAATGCCCACACCTTTTCATTTGGTTTCTGATCAAACCATTGTAACGAATAGTCTGGCCAGCGAGTAAGAATGACATGACATGCTTTTATCAGCCTCTCATATGACTATAACACATGCACCACCTGTATATACTTATCACATTATCACATCTAGTATATCACATTTCACACTTTTCTGCTTTTTTGCACTTCTGGTTAGACACAAACTGCATTTCGTTGGCTTTGTACTTGTACTCTGCACAATAACAATAAAGTTGAATCAAGACCACAACAAGACCACATCTACACCATATCTACACCTGATCAGAGGGCCAGGTAGCTGGGCGAATGTTTGCCTTGAGTTTCCCACTACCAAACAGAAAACAGGAGTGTTCTCATGCAAGGCATGCTGGGAGTTGGACGGAGGGTTACTGTTGTGATGGAATGTTTATACGAAATCGCTCAAATGATCTGTTTAGATCTGTTTGCTGCTGTTTCAATGCCCCAGATCAGATTAGCTCCAGGGTCACTGGCTCCTGTGGACAGTATGGTGAAGGCAAGGAAAACATGGGACTGTGTATGTGTGTGTGTGTGTGTGTGTGTGCATTTGTGTGTGTGTGTGTGTGTGTGGGTCTGTGTGTATGTGTGTGTGTGTGTGGGTCTGTGTGTGTGTGTGTGTGTGTGTGTGTGTGTGTGTGTGTGTGTGTGTGTCTGTGTGTGTGTGTGTGTGTGTGTGTGTGTGTGTGTGTGTGCCTATTCTTGCTCTGGAATGAGTCCAGGGGAACATGTGGTCCTGGTTTGTCAAGTTTTCCCCTCTTTATCCCCACTACAACACACACACCTCCAATACACACCAGCACGCCCTCACCTACGGACACACACACACACACACACACACTGCTTGTCTGGCCGGTACCACACCAGCTGAGATTAAAGTCTGTATGGGACCATATGGGACTTGCTGGCTGAGAGAGTGAGAGAGAGAGATAGAGAGTGAGGGAGATAGAGAGAGTGAGAGAGATAGAGTGGAGGTAAGCTTGTAGGCTGCCATACACCTGTGCTTAATTTCAAGGCCTCTCTTTTTGTCTGTCTGGACTCCTGGCATCAGTCTCCATGGAGACAGGAAAGCTCCTCTGATGCACTCCAAAGACTCCTCCCACTCCAAAGACTCCTCCCACAGGGATGCAGAGCAGAGGAAGGAACTGTAGAATGTCCACCATGTTTGACATGATATACCACAAGATGTTGAGTGGTACTCATTTTATACATGGGATCACACACACACACACACACACACACAAAAACATTAAATCTGATATTATATCTGAAAGCATTTGTAATATGATTGCTATAATGACCTCTCATGAACGAATGCTTCAGGGGATATTTATTGGTTATGCATTTCAACATCCATGGGCCATGATTATTCCTGCGCTGATTAATGTATTCTTACACAGAGTAGATACCACTGGACTACGCCTGACCAGGCTATTTAACGAGAACCGCCGTGACCAGGCTATTTAACCATCAGGCCTGACCATTTTAACGAGAACCGCCTGACCAGGCTATTTAACGACCCGGCCTACCAGGCTATTTAACGAGATCAGTGCCTGACCAGGCTATTTAACGAAACCGTCGCCTGACCAGGCTATTTAACGAGAACCGTCGCCTGACCAGGCTATTTAACGAGATCAGTGCCTGACCAGGCTATTTAACGAGAACCGTCGCCTGACCAGGCTATTTAACGAGATCAGTGCCTGACCAGGCTATTTAACGAGATCAGTGCCTGTTAAAGTCCGGATTCAACACGATACACAGTCACAGGTGTGGCTGTGCGGTGACACACATGGGGGCATGTGTGTGTGTGTGTGTGTGTGTGTGTGTGTGTGTGTGTGTGTTTGATTTTATGGCTGTTTATATTAGGACAGGCGCTCGGCCTGCCACACTGGGAGCAGCTCCAGACATGAGCACTTTTGTGTCTGATTTTCTCAACACCTTTCCGAGAAGTGTGTTTATTTTCAGTCTCCAAGATGTTAGAAAAAGAAAAAAGAAAGAAAAAAGTGTCTGTTAATGGGTTTCCAAGAGATCAGGACACAAGAGAGCAGGACACAAGAGATCAGGACACAAGAGATCAGGACACAAGAGATCCCGGAGCAGGACACAAGAGATCAGGACACAAGAGATCCCGGAGCAGGACACTGGACAATATTTCTGAAAAATGTTTTCAAGAGGGGAGATGTAAATTGTGGTTTGGGCTTTGGGTAGGGCTGGGGTGGGGTGGGGTGGGTGGAGGGTGTTGAACTCATTAATTCTTTTTGGTGAAAAACATTTGAATGGTGACTAATAGTAATCCTGTACAAATGCTTAGTGTGAAATTCTTTACGATTCAAAAAGTGGGTGTGAACTAAAGAGAATTTTAAATAATAATTTGAGATATAACTGACAGTACTGATTTCACTTGAATAGCAACTATGTGTGGTGCTGGAGTTGCTTTTTAAAAAAAAAAAAAAAGAACCTGAATCCTTCACATCGGCCAGACCTGCCGAGGCTATAGAACATCTGGAACATTTTGCGATGGCATCTGTTCAAAATTCCCCCTCTATACTAAAACAAAACCTGGGTTCCTACCTCACCCTGCAGAACAAATACACACATAGCACCTCTAGCCCAGCCCTTTGCATGGCAACTCGTTGCGTATAGATTTGTTTTTCACTGTGAGGCAGAACAAGATGTTACAAGCCTGAGTGGTTTGCTGATCAGATGACCTCATATGCTAACCTGGATGAATCATCAGGTTTGAACATACTGAGTCCAGCGATGACCCTGGATACCAAGCGCTACAGTAAGTGCCAACATTGTACTGTGTGTGTGTGTGTGTGTGTGTGTGTGTGTGTGTGTGTGTGTGTAAACATAATGGGTCCAGTGCTGACCCTGGATACCAAGTAGTGTAGTGGTGAAGAGCAGCAGCGAGCAGCTCAGGGTGTGATGCTAGTGAACTGAGCCTAGCTGGTTCATGACTGAACTCCCATGGTGCTGTGCAGTGTATGTGTGTGTGTGTAATGTTGATGTTAGTTTTAGTGAGTAATTGTGTTTATCTTGTCATGTATGTGTTAGCTGGTATAGTCTTTCTTTATGTTGTACCTCATGTGTTTACCCCGTGTATTGTATGTGACTACCCTGTTTGTGTATCGTGCTTGTTTAATTGACCTCCCTTGTGTTGCCTGTGTAATGACGTTCGTGTGTTTTGGTGCGTAACCAATAAAACCATTCTGAGACAACTTTGCAGTTTGTTACAATATGCTAACATATACGTGTGTGTGTGTGTGAGTGAGTGTGTGTGTCACAGTTTAGTGAGTCACTAAAACTGATCCGGGTTGTGCGAGTCACTTGAGTCACTTGAGTCAGTATTGCTAAATCGCCAAGAAAACTCAGTCCTAGCCCATTGTCTCTAACCACTAACGTAGTATGAAGTTCTGTGGATTCACTCGGTGCAGACTCAGTATTTCAGATGTATGAAGGTGATGTTTTAGTCTGCCATGTTACCGTCTTTACAGTATGACAGCAGAGTTTTCTGCAGTGTTTCCCTTAAATGAAAGTGGAGTTGATAAACAAAGATGGACCAAGACTTTTGGCTACCAGTGTAGTAACAAGTATTTATTTTAAAGTGGCATACCTAATAAAAGAAACAAACAACATTTAGCCACGCATAGGCAATGTTGTAATCATAGATGGAAAAAATGCAAACTGTGCAAATAAATTTGAAAGTGACCAAGAATACAAAAAAATGCAACATGTGCAAATCAATTAAAGATTGACCAAGCATACAAAAATGCAAAATGTGCAAATTACTGGAACAATAATACAACAACAATAAAATATAACAATACAATAAATTAAATACAAAAACAACAATCAAATGGAACAAACATGCAAAATGTGCAAATAATAAATGCTAAGATAAAACAAAATAACTATTTAAATGACTGGAACAATAATACAACAACAATAAAATCTAACAATAAAATAGATTAAATACAAAAACAACAATCAAATGCAACAAACATGCAAAATGTGCAAATAATAAATGCTAAGAGAAAACAAAATAACTATTTACATTATAAGTACTGCTTCATCATTATTATATGTTGGCATTTAAAAATGCCAACTGGCTCACTTTCGAAGTGCTGAGGCTGCACCTCCTCTGTGAAAGGATTTGCCCTGTTTTGGAAAAGATCCTCTCTGAGGGCACAGAGGTGGCAACAATGCAGAGCCTAGTCTGCATGACTGTGCTCAAGTTTTTGTACACCAGTGCTCTGACTTTCCACCACTGCAGTGGGTCAGTTGTGGGGGGGATAAGCTGCTCTGATAAAAATCCTTTGATCTCAAGCATGGCCTCAGTTAAAGGGTTTTGATTGTCTGGGCGTAAACTAGTCACCCTCTCTTCAAAGTCAGCCCAAACTTGAGGTACTGACTGCCGTTCGGGGCTTGCTTCAGCAGCAGCAGCTGTGCCATCCCTCACTCTCTTCAGTGGCCGATGTTGGTGCTGCCGCCTTAGCGGTTGCCCCCACCACTCTTGACATGGTGTCGTCTGCGTTCCTCTCATTTACAAAGGCATGTTTTTTTAACCGTGGGTCCAAAAAAGTTGCCTCGGCAAAGACATGAACACACTCAATGTTTGCGAAACGCTTTTCTTGTTCAAAAGCTAAAGTGCCAACAAGCCTTCTCACTGGTTCAGTCTTGGGAGGATATTTCTGCCTGTGAGCAATAATCCTCTGAAGCCCACGGGCAATCAAAATTGCTTTGGAGCCCGTCACATAGCTGTGAGAAAACAAATAATAAACCATGATCAGTGTATGCTGAGCAAAAGACAGAATTTACATTTTTTTTTCAATAATAATAGGTCTTATGAAAGACAATCACTCTATGTATAGTAAATTTACTTCCTTTAATTTAAGTAATTATCTTACAGAGTTATGGGTTTTATATGATTAGTTTAAAACTCATTTTTTTCTTTTCTGATATTTTATATTTGTATTGATGTTATTGTTATTATTATGCTTTATGTAGGTTTTTAAACTGTTAACTCTACTTTTACTATTGTAATGTTAATATTCTGTAAGTTACTTTGGACAAAATGTCTACAAAATACTATAAGTATAACTATAAAAACCCATTGTATGTGTACAGTATATTTTACATACCTCTCTGAGCTCATTTCTACTGTGACCTCCTCAAAGGGCTGTAGCACATCACAGGCCTCCTCCACTGTTTCCCACTCAGCCAGAGTTAGTGCTGGCAGCTGTGGGTTCACCAGTGCCAGTGTGGAGACCAGGGGCTCTTTAATTTTCAGCATACGCTGGAGCATGTAAAATGTGGAGTTCCAGCGTGTTACCACATCTTGCTTTGGTCGCAATGTAGCCTGTCCCATTTGCTGCTGGACCTCACACAGCTTTGCAGAGGCCACTGTGCTTCTGCACACATATTCTACAATGGCCTTCACCTTTTGAATTACAGAAACTATGTCAGGCTGCTGAAGAGCATTCCTGACCACCAGATTGATTACATGTGCGAAACAACTGATGTGGTTCCACTTCAGAAGCTCCCTCACAGCCTTTAGGATGTTGCTAGCATTGTCTGTAACACAAGCAGCAATCTTGTCTTTTATGCCCCACTCTTGAGTCACAGTATCCGATTTGTGTGCCAGATGCTCTGCAGTGTGGCTTTCTGTCACTATAAAGCAGTCCAATAAATTGGACTTCAACTGGAAATCTTGAATATAGTGACATGTCACCGACATGTAGCTGGTTGTTGTGCTGGAGGTCCAGCAATCTGTGGTAAGGCAAACAGCAGGAGCAGTCTTGATTCTGTCTTTAAGGTCTGCTCTGACTTTTTCATACAGATTAGGCAGCAACCTGTTAGAAATTGTGCCTCTGCTCGGTAAGATGTATGAAGGGTCCAGTGCATGTGTATTTGCTCTGAAGCCCCTGTCATCCACAATTGAAAATGGCTGAAAGTCAATGGCAATCATCTTGGTGAGGGCTTCATCAACTTTGCTCTGCTGCAAAGGTTGAATTGGCCGTCTCACAAATGCCCCCATTGTAGCTTGTGTCCGCCTTCTTACAATTTGTGGTGTTGGAAATGCCACCCCAGTACTGGTAGATGCCAAGCAGATGTAGTTGCAGCTGTAGCTGCCTCTGTTGTTGTTGTTGTTGCTTCTGCTGCTCCTGCTGTTGCTCCTTCGTTTGTGTCTTCAAGCAGTGCAGTGGGGGGCTTAGTTTTCAAATGCCTCCTCATGTTGGATGTGGATCCTCCATGACTTGAAATAAGGTTTTTGCAAATCTTGCATTTAGCCTGAGTTTTGCTCTCCTGGTCAAAGTGCATCCACACATTGCTCTTCTTTCTGGTGCTCATTTTCAAAAACTCCTTGAAATGAACCTCCAAATTATCTTGACACCACTCTCACTTCTCTTGTCACTTCTCTCTGAGGGGTTTACAAGAGAATCTTGGACTTGGGGGTTGGGGACAATAGGTGGGGGATGGGGACTACCCCCTTACCTCCCAATCAGATAGGCCTGTTATTAGGGTAAGGGGTCAAGGGGGCCAGTCAAGTACATTACCACGGCAACTTCACTCACTCAGTATCTTTCCGTGCAGCCAAGGGGCAGAGGGTCAAACAGCCAGATACATTACAAAAGAGAAGGGGGGAAGGGCTTTATGACACTACCTGAATAACAACATGTTGTCAAATAAGCTTAAAGAAACCTATTAGAATTAATTGCTCTTTGTGGACAGAGAGGGGACATTATAATAATTCATTCTTTGTTGTTGTTTTGTTAACAATAGAAAAGTTTGCTTAGGTCTAATGCTGCTCTACTACAATGTGTATTACCACTACTGGATACTAATAGGCTACTACTAATGGAAGTCTAATAGTAATAACCTATTATATTAATAGGCTGCTAATATTAGGCAACATATAATTACTAGTTAATATTACCTAATAGCTGTGAGGTAACAATATAATATAATATGCATCAAACCTGCACCCACTCACGGGAAGGAAGCTGTTTGAGCCAGACTGTTTATTTATTGTCCTAGTCTCCTAAGCAATAGGCTTTTAATGTAGGCATAGACATAGAAACAGGGACGTAGAAATGCCCGCAGTGAACACATTATTATTATTATTATTATTATTATTATTATGCTAGTATTTTTTAAATGATTGACCTAATTTTGATATGCCACATCTATCCTACACCAAACCTATAACCTATAAGCATGTTATTCCAGAAGTGAAAGAATGGCTTTTGTTGTGGATTTGCTTTTCACCTTGACGAGGGGTTACTTGCTCGTCTACAGATCCACTCATGACAACGTAGCCGGCTGATTCGGCTGACTCGCACTCATAACAACTTAACCGCCCGCCCTGCTGATCCAACTGACCCGCTAGCCTGAGCAGCTCCATAGAGCTTGCAATGTTTCGGACTGTCTTCGTGGACCTAATTGTATTTTAAAGTAGGCTATGCCTACGTGTAAAACATTGTATGTTATTTCAGAAGTGAAAGAATGGCTTTTGTTGTGGATTTGCTTTTCACCTTGACGCAGGAGTTACCGCCATCTACAGATCCACTCATGACAACGTAGCCGGGCTGATTCGGGCTGACTCACACTCATAACAACATAACGTAAATTAGCCTCACCGGCGATCCGGACTAACCCGGTATACAAAGCAGCTCCATTAAGAGCGTGCAATGTTTCTGGACTGTCTGCGCGACCTAATTGCATTTTAATATGCTACATCTATACACCATATCTAAAGTATACCTAGGCTACATGCAGAACATTGAATGTTATTTCAGAAGTGAAGAGAATGGTTTTTGTTGTGGAATTGCTTTTCACTTTGAGGAGGAGCTACTGGCTATTCTACAGCCACTCATGACAACGTAGCCGTAGCCGACTCATACTCAACGTAGCCTAACCGGCCGGCTGATCCGACTAACCCGGATTGCTACTCAGCAGCTCCTGAGTCCCATGGTCTGTTTCCGGCTCTGCGGGAAGTTAACCAGTTATCTCGACTGCCTGCTCACCAGTCGCTTGAGTTGATTTGTGGATGTGGTTATCCTACCTACGAAATTGTTACATTTTTGGCAGTTATGATGGCTAGTAGGCTAGCTAATGTTGCAAAAGGTTTGTGTGTGGCGCTGTTTATCGTTTTAGATTGAATTGTAGTAGGACTCAACTGATCCGAGTTAATGATACTAGAGACTCGCGACTCATGGGTTAATTTAAAGATACGGGTGAAAGATCCGAGTGAATCGCGACTCAAACAGGCTTAGTGTGTGTGTGTGTGTGTGTGTGTGTGTGTGTTTGTGTGCCTGTGTGTTTGTGTGTGAGTGTGTGTATGTGAGTGAGTGTGTGTATGTGTTGTGTGTGTGTGTGTGAGTGAGTGTGTGAGTGTGTGTTGTTATGTCCCTAGCTGTTTGTGTTCCTGCTGTCTCTCTGTATTTTTTCAGACACTCCAGCAGGGGGCGTAATTGCTGGACCAGCCCTATAAAAGGGGTTGGTTGAAGTCACTCCGGGGGCCGGCTCGTTTTTTTGGTTCCTCGCAGAACGCCACCGCTGCCACACCACGCTACACTTTGTTCTCCGCCCCCACCACACTACGCCCCCACACTACGCCCCCACACTACGCCCCCACCACCCACACTTACGCCCCACCACACTCACGTCCACCCCACCACACTACGCCCCACACTACCCCCACCACACTACGCCACCACACTACGTCCCCACCACACTACGCCCCCACCACACTACGCCCCCACACTACGCCCACCACACTACGCCACCACACTACGCCCCCACCACACTACGTCCCCACACTACGCCCCCACCACACTACGCCCCCACACTACGCCCCCACCACACTACGCCCCCACACTACGCCCCCACCACACTCCCCCCCACCACACGCCCACCACACTACGCCCCACACTACGCCCCACCACACTACGCCCCCACACTACGCCCCCACACTACGCCCCCACTACCCCCCACCACACTACGCCCCCACACTACGCCCCCACACTACGCCCCCCACCACACTACGCCCCCACACTACGCCCCCACCACACTACGTCCCCACACTACGTCCCCACACTCGTCCCCCACACTACGCCCCCACCCTACGCCCCCACACTACGCCCCCACACTACGCCCCACCACACTACGCCCCCACACTACGTCCCCACACTACGTCCAGGTCTCCAGTCCCTCTCAGAGTGAGAATCTGGGAGAGAGGCCTGGAAATCGGGCGGCTTCGTTTTTGGCCTTCTGGCCTTCACTTGCTATTTGTTTAGAACATTGCTCTTTGCATTCATTTGTGTTCTAGTTTAATCATAATAAATTATTAATTATTTTACAATTTACAAGTTTTGTATATGTGTGTGTGTGTGTGTGTGTGTGTGTGTGTGTGTTGGGGGAGGGGGGGGGGTGACAGGTGCTGAGGGACCTACCTCTGCTCATCTGGTAATCATTAATCACAGACTGACACACCTGCCCCTACAGGTGAACAAGAGAACAGCCAAGTCTGCCTGCCATTTGAAATTGATCACCACTTGGCCACGTGTTGAACACAGTACATGACATGGTGGCGTGGCCAGAGGAATACGCTGCTCTGTGTATCTGTGGTCTGTGAAGTGGACGTGTCCAGGTCGGATGATTCAGTGATCGTGCATGAGGTCTTACTGAATCGATTCCTACATACTGAATCATTTCTGCTAGGCATGAATAGAGTTCCATGAGGTCTTACTGGATCGATTCCTACATACTGAATCATTTCTGCTAGGCATGAATAGAGTTCCATGTGGTCTTACTGGATCGATTCCTACATACTGAATCGTTTCTGCTAGGCATGAATAGAGTTCCATGAGGTCTTACTGAATTGATTCCTACATACTGAATAATTTCTGCTAGGCATGACTAGAGATCCTGTCAGGAAAGAGAGAGGCTAGAGCAGAACATCTGTCTTGGTAAACAGAAAGAGCATAAAACACACACGTAAAACACATGGAGACAGAAGTGTTCCTCACCCACGATTAGATCTGACGTTCCTAACAGCAACATGCTCCAAGGATAGAGAAAAAAACCCTCAACACTGAGCAGCATTCAAATGATGGAGATGATGTAGCTCAGCTTAATGGCCGTAATATGGTCCAGTGTCCAGGAAGGAGTCTTGTCTTTCTGGACCTGACACTAGGAAAATGTGAATCTTCGAGACGGTGTGCTGATCCAGAATGGATTCATCATGTAGGAAATCTTCATGGCTGGAGAGGAACGCGGCCTTGTGCTTGGACACTAACTTGATGTAGTGTTCCCTACTCACGGAGTGTGTGTGTGTGTGTGTGTGTAACTTGATGTAGTGTTCCCTACTCACGGAAAAGTGTTGAAAAGTCTAATGGAGGGGATTCATTCTGGGGATCCACTGTAATAAACTGATCGCAGACCTTTGGAGTGGTAGCCAACCCACAGCCCACACACACACACACACACACACACACACACACACACACACACACACACACACACACACAGACACACACACACACAGACACACACACACACACACACACACACACACACACACACAGTAGAATGTTGGCACAACAGGTTCCCTGTGATTAGGCAGAGGTGACCGCTCTCATGATGTCATTAGCAGGACGGCAGTATGTTAAGTGTTTACCCCACCTCGCAGCACACACACACACACACCCACCTCGCATCACACATGTTGGGGGAGAGGGCCAGATGGAATCTCCTTAGGAAAAAAGCATATTATGGAAAAAGACGTTTATTTGACCAGAGCCTAGTAAACGACTCACTGTCCATTTCATCTTTGGCTTTCTCTAATTCCCTCGCGCAAATTTGACAATGGGAATCTGTGAGGTTTCATTTTCTAAAACATGAGCAGCCATTTTCCATGTTTAAAAAAACAACATGAAAACAACAAAAAGCAGCTCATTGCGCCGGGATTAGTGTGTGCTTCACCTCACTATGTGCTCGCTGTGTGCTGATTGTGTTTCACTAATTCACGGATTGAATATAAATGTAGAGACCAAATTTCCCTCACGGGATCAAAAGAGTATATATACTATACTTATACTTACTTAAAAGTGACCACAAATGCTGATCCCTATTTACATCTGAATCCAGAAGATCACAGGAGAAATGAGTACTACCTACCTATTAACCTTCCCAAACAGGAAACTGACTGATGGTGAGGAGTTTTGGATTTTTCCATCTCAGGATCATGGGAAGAATCTGATGTGGACGTCCACCTTGAACCGTCCCTGTGGGAAAACTGCATTCTTAGAAGTCAAATACAAGGAAACATTCCTATTGTGTTAGTCGCTCCCCCCAGGACCCATACCTGGGTTTTGGACTGGGTTTTGGACGTAGGACACTGCCCCCACCACACACACACACACACACACACACACACACACACACACACACACACACACACACACACACACACACACACACACACACACGCACACACACACAACAGGCTGCCGGACCAGAGGGAACAAGGGTTATATAGAGCACAGGGCTGCTGGCCCCTGCAAAACTCCCATGGAAAGACCTCAGACCTCACTCACTCACACACACACACACACACACACACACACACACATACACACACACACACACACACACACACACACACAAAAACACACACACACACACACACACACACACACAGTGCTGTGTGGGCACATCCCCACTGCCCTGAGTGCTGTGTGGGCACGTCCCCTCTGCCCTGCCCTGCTGTGTGGGCACGTCCCTTCTGCCCTGAGTGCTGTGTGGGCACGTCCCCTCAGCCCTGCCCTGCTGTGTGGGCACGTCCCCTCTGCCCTGCCCTGCTGTGTGGGCACGTCCCCTCTGCCCTGCTGTGTGGGCACGTCCCCTCTGCCCTGCCCTGCTGTGTGGGCACGTCCCCTCTGCCCTGCCCTGCTGTGTGGGCACGTCCCCTCTGCCCTGAGTGCTGTGTGGGCACGTCCCCTCTGCCCTGAGTGCTGTGTGGGCACGTCCCCTCTGCCCTGCTGTGCCCGGGCTCTGAGTGAGAGGACTTGTTCTGCTGCACTTTATCACTTTATTCTTCCTGCCTGCTGCCCCTCCACACTGCCAGCCTAATTGGGCATGACTTTTACTGCTCCGGCAGCTAAGTGTGTGTGTGTGTGTGTTTGTGTATGTGTCTAGGTTTGTAGGAGTGTGTGTGTGTGTGTAGGTGTGTATATGTGTGTTTGTGTATGTGTCTAGGTTTGTATGAGTGTGTGTATGTGTGTGTGTGTGTCTGTGTCTGTGGGTGTGTGCATGTTTACGCCAGAGTTATGCTTTTGAAACAGTAATGACAGAAGAAAAACACCTTTCCTCAACCAAGTTAAACAAACAATGATTACAGACAGATGGACACTAAAGAAAAATAAAACTCTGATTTCTCACAAAATCCCTAAAACTCTGATTCCTCACAAACTCCCTAAAACTCTGATTCCTCACAAACTGCCTAAAACTCTGATTTCTCACAAACTCCCTAAAATTCTGATTTCTCACACATTTCTTAAAACTCTGATTTCTCACAAACTCCCCAAAAGATGCTTGACAATATTTCTGACATGTTTGTCATTCCATTCCATTACTTTTTCATGTCCTGCACAAGACTGATGCACCTCCCTCCCATTCTCTCTTTTATTTCACTTCCTTGCCATATATACATCATATCATATATTCAATGCACGTGCATGATTTTTTGATCTGAATATTGATTTGAGTTTTGATCACCTGGTCAGCTCATATGGGGTTTGAAATTTTAGATTTACAAAGTAACATAGAAACGTAAAAAAAATCGCAACACTGCTTAAAACTTTTTCATCAGTAAATTGCATTTTGCCAAATAGCTATAACTTATCTACGTATAAATAAGTAGAGACAGAAATGATATGAGCTGACTCATTAAAATGAAGAGAGGAAGACATAATATAAATAACGCCATTCCAGTGCCGTTACTGCATTCTGTCTATAATTCACTCCCCCATGTCACAGGCCTCCTGTGTGTGGCAGAATCTCTCCTCTGGGGCCAATCTGTTGGGGTCTGAGTGGAGTTGGAGTCACTCATTCACACACACACACACACACACACACACACACACACACACACACACACACACACACACACACACACACACACACACACACACACACACACACACACACACACACACACACACACACACACACACACACATGGAGTTTCGTTGTTTGGAGATCTAAGCTGCTCATCGCTCTCTGTTTCCCTCTCCTCCACAGCCCCCTGTTGAGAGGCGACTGACCGCTCCTGGAGAACAGCCATTTTGATATCTGACCGCTCCTGGAGAATAGCCATTTTGATATCTGACCGCTCCTGGAGAACAGCCATTTTGATATCTGACCGCTCCTGGAGAATAGCCATTTTGATATCTGACCGCTCCTGGAGAACAGCCATTTTGATATCTGACTCGCTCTGGTTCTCTGGACATGCATTTACAGTGATTTAGCTGCCCATCTTCACGTGAGTGCTCCACGGTGACCCTAAACGTGTGGCACACTAAACGTCTGTGGTGCCGCGTAGCGCACTAAACGTCTGTGGTGCCGTGTAGCGCACTAAAGCGGCCTGACCTGCTGCACTCCACAGATCTCTGCTGTAAATCTCCACTCTCTCCAGGGGACTAGGTTAACAGCCTCGAAAAAGCAGCTATTTCCAGTGGGAGTGAAGGTCAAGGGCAGTGACCTCACATAAAACCTCAGATATCTTAGTCATGTCGATGTTATCGTCTACTGCTGGCCAGTACTCCGTACTCCATGTGATGTAATCTTAGGTATAAAACATACTCATGGTGGCAGCCGTGGCCTACTGGTTAGCACTTCGGACTTGTAACCGGTTCGAGCCCAGACCAGTAGGCACGGCTGAAGTGCCCTTGAGCAAGGCACCTAACCCCTCACTGCTCCCCGAGCGCCGCTGTTGTAGCAGGCAGCTCACTGCGCCGGGATTAGTGTGTGCTTCACCTCACTGTCTGCTGAGTGTGTTTCACTAATTCACGGATTGGGATAAAAACAGAGACCAAATTTCCCTCACGGGATCAAAAGAGTGTATATACTTATACTCCATGTGATATAATCTTCAAAACGTGGATGTAATCTTAGGTATCAAAACGTACTCCATGGGATGTAATCTTAGGTATCAAAACGTACTCCAGACTCAGTTTGTAAATGGCCAGGTATGCATGTTCTCCCTGAGCCAGATTCACTGGCAAACATACAAACAACAAACATTCAAGAATTTGGTCTAAATGGGAGATTAGTCTGTGAGGTCTGAGATTAGTCTGTGTAGTTTAGTCTGTGAGGTCCACTTAAAATCAATCAAAGTAGCCGTGAACACTGAACACAGAAGATTGCTGCTTTTCTCAAACTAGGGGTCCTGTTAGTTAGTCATGTTCTTTCATAACCGAGTCCTACAACCAAGTCATGTCTACAGGGCCGTTTCAAGGAATTTGGGGGCCCCAAGCAAAATGGACATGGAGCCCCCCCCCCACACACACACACCGCATGCAAAACCTACAGGAACCACAGCATAGCCATACAGTTTAAGTTCACCCACACTTTATATAAATAAAAAATGTTGACAGTGCAAATACTGCTGTTGCATATATATACTGTGCATTAGTTTTGAACATTTTGAACATTTGCAAAAACACCACCGTACCATAAAATCCAATGTCAGCTTCTTCCTCATGAATGGAGGATGAAGTTGATGGTGTACCTGGGAAAATAATTGAAAAAAATCTGAAATTACCTGTGAAGTACGTTTGACCATTTCACTGTTACAGGGCTGCCAACTTTTCAAAAAACCTTGGAGTGAGATTTGGTGGGGCCAACCAAAATTTTGCTGCGGAAATTTTTGTTTGGCTCGCTCAGCATTATACCGCATAGTAAAAAAAAAGTACATTGGTTCTCAGGTGTAGGGACCAGGGTCCCAGAGTTAAATTAACATTGGTATCAAAGGGATCTAGCCTAATGCTAGGACCATGGGCGATGGAGGCATTCTGAAAGTGGGTGGGACATTTCAGTGGGGGGTATGGGGGTCCTCCCCCAGAATTTTTTTTTTTGGACTAGATGCAATTTCCTGAATTCTGGTACATTTTACCAGGTTATTTAGATACTTCTATATAACAAAATAAAGCCAGCCTACGAAATTAATAAAAAGTAAATCATGCATAATTTAAAAATAACTCAATATATAGGCTACTTGGCTACGCAATAAGGTTTCCATTACAGCACTCTGCGGATCGTTCAATGAACGCATGAAAGCGGATAAAGTAAATTAAATATCAAACTAAAGCGAAAATGTCATGCTTTTGAAGGCCTACCATTGTGCAGTCTAGCTGTGGTTAGTGACGGATGCTGTTAATGGGGAGTTTTACATAAACCTATAGGTTATTATTTATTTGGCGCAAAAACAGCACTGGTATTTCGCACGGCAATAGTGGGGGTGTCCAAACTAACAATTTTAAAAAAGTGGGTGGGTGTTTTGTAAGAATTTAAGAAATGTTTGTATATTTTAACTTTTAAATGCATCAATCTGGTGCACTTTTAAAAAATAAATTCAGAGGTCAGACTTGCTTATTTTTATGGAAATATTTGTGCTGTAGCCTAAGCTATTTTGCACTTCAGAATTATAACCATGCATACACAGGTGGAATAGTTATGGTGATATTGCAATAAGTTCACAACCACAAAAACATATGGTCCATTTCACAGTTCAGAAATGTTCAGCACTCCATGAAATTATGCAGAAGTGGTCACCTGTGTTTTTCAGCTAGTTCATTTAAGATAATATATTGGTCATTGTAATGGCCATAGCCTACAGGCTATTCCTTTTCAGGATGTACCCATATCTGCATGATGTGAATGTTTGCATATGGCTTATGTCAGGCTTTATATCAATATTTGTGTCTCCTTATTTGATTTTCTTTATATTTTTGCATTAATGTCACTAGAAAGCATGGCAATATAAATATATTAATTTATCTGTGTAAGTGGGATTGGCTGGAACCTGACAATATAAGAACCATGATAGTGGGATAATCTACTGAGCAATTTACAAAAATGTATGTAGGCCTACTGACAAATAGTTTACATTAGAATACATTATAATTTAAGCCCCAATGAGGCTATGTAGAAATGTGTTGCAATTTCAAAAACAGAGGCATGCTTTATATCCTCGTTATTCGCGGTTTGCTGTTTATTGTGATATTAGGTTTGCCACATGTTGTGTGAAGGGTTAGTGAGATATTACAACCGAGAGTAATGGGTGTGCACTGTGTGCAAAATGCAAATATGATTAGCCTAAATTGCACGTCGGTTCAATGATAATTTTCTCATGAACCATTTATCACAGCAACTTGGCGCTAATATCATTGGAAAGCTTAGATTCCGCTCGTTCGCATGATGCGTGATATCATGTATAGGTTTAGTTTAGTTGAACCTCATCTGCCAGGTATTTGACCTACCACGTTGACACTTCAGCGTGAAAAATACTCAAAGCTTAGGCCTACCTGAAGCCGGGGAATGCGCCTGGGATGGCTTTTGAAGTAGCATCGCAAAATGAGAGGAAATTTAGAAAATTCCACAGACAGGGGGTGCTCTTGAACCCTCTCACCGTCTCTGAAAGCATAACCTTCAACAGGTAATCTATAGGCTAAACTCATTTTTCAGGCATCTGAGGGCTGAGAAATTTTAGTGTGTGAAACTAAAGCACCTTGAGGGAGCTATGCTGTTAGCATAAAAAGATATGCTCAGTGAGAGAAATTCATTTTCATCAGTGGAGGTATTTGAGGGCTGATTTTAGCAAAGGATGCTAGCATTTCCATATTTTGATATTTAGAAGGGATGCAGCTGCTTTCAACTACCAATGCTTACTGTAAAAACATCCCAAGCTAATGTTATACATTAACCTAGGCCTACTTGTAGCTTAACATAGCATTTAAGCATTCTGCTGTTTGAGAATTAGACAGACGCACCTGGTGCTTTAAAGACAGTAAACAGCTGCCGTGCATGAATACTGCTAGACATGAATGTTCCAGTTTGCTTTGATGCACGGAATTTATCGTGTGGTAACCCCCATATGGTAAATAGATTATCACAAATAGTTAGTATAGCAGAGAGGCTATGCCACTTTCATCAAAACCTATTACAAAGCTATAGCAATGTTATGTCATTAAATACTATAAACAGTGATTCTGGAACAGATCTGCGTCTTCCTTTTCCCCGCTTAATAAACATATTACAGTATGTAACCATATTCCGTCCGTTCGAAAAAGAAAGTTGCGCTAACTGTTCTAGTTTGTTACAAGCAGCATGGGCCGTCAGGCAGGTAATTAACATAAACATTTTTTGCTAGGCTAGCCTTCCTGCTGCGACATTACACCATTTGTACAAGACAAGCAGAGCTATTTTATCCAGTGTAATTTATCACTTACCACTATCTTGTTTTTTCTTGTCATCCTCTTCCTTTCTCTTCTTTCTTTTCTGGCTTCTGGACGCATAACTCTACTTCATTATGACTGCCGAGGTTTTATATTTTCGTGGCAGCAGAGATCACGAACCTGGCTGGCTGGCTGCTGTCAGCGACTACTGAGAGGGGCCCCCTTGAGGGGGATCCGCGTATTGCCAGTAACAGTGTCGTTGCACTTTACTGCATTGACTATCATAGGGGCGCTCACAGTTTGTTGTTGCATTTTATTCTTAACCAGTCGTTGTCTTGGGGCCCCTGGCCAGCTCGGGGCCCCAAGCAATTGCTTGGTTTGCTTGCCTTCTAGCGACGGGCCTGCATGTCTCTTCTGGGAAGAGGTACAGAAGCCTGCGCTCCCACACTACCAGACTCACCAACAGCTTCATACACCAAGCTGTAAGGATGCTGAACTCTCTCCCTCCTCTCCCCCCTCCACCCTCAGCTACATAACATCCTGGACATTGGACCCACAATGGCCACTGCACTACTCCACTTGCACACTTGCACACTTGTACACTTTACAACTTGTTGTTGTTGTCCTGAAAACACAACACTTCTGCTGCTCTTACATAACTTGCACCACTATGCCACTTTCTTTCTTACTTAGGTCAAACAGAACTACCCAAGCCTTTTATTGGCCTGACTTTGCACTAGTATTTTATTGAATGTCTATGCACAATTTCAACCAAATTTTGCTGCTCTTATTTTTTTCATTATTATATGTGCCCTCTTATTTACTTATTTACTTACTTTTTTGTTTACTTGAATGTTATGTTTGTCTGTAGACTTAAATTGGTAAAATATGTCTTGTCTTCACCGTGGGATAGTGAGAAACGTAATTTCGATCCCTTTGTATGTCTGGAACATGTGAAGAAATTGACAATAAAGCTGACTTTGACTTTGACGTCTAGCTTTCTCTGACTGATCAATGTAAATCATATTATAAACATAAAGCAGATTCTGATCAAGGTAAATCATGTTATAAACATAAAACAGATTTTGATCAAGGTAAATCATATTATAAACATAAAACAGATTCTGATCAATGTAAATCATATTATAAATGTAAATCATATTATAAACATAAAGCAGATTCTGATTAAGCTAAATCATGTTATAAACAGAAAGCATACAGTATTCTGATCAAGGTAAATCATATTATAAACAGAAAGCATACAATTCTTATGATCAAGGTAAATCATATTATAAACATAAAGCAGATTCTGATCAATGTAAATCATATTGTAACGTTTGAAGGTTTCAGGACACCAAGCATTGTTCAATGTAAGCTTTATTGAGTACGAGGGCAGGGACTCAGACACAGAACACAATACACACGGGGCAGGTCAAGTACACACACACGCTACACATACATACAATATTATAAACATAAAGCATATCCTGAGCAATGTAAATCATATTATAAACATAAAGCAGATTCTGATTAAGGTAAATCATATTATAAACATAAAGCAATTCTGATCAATGTAAATCATATTATAAACATAAAGCAGATTCCTCACTGTACTAAACATCAACATGAAGCATGATTGTGAAACTAGACAATCCCAAATGAAACCAAGTTGTTCCTCTATAGCATTCGTATAGTTCTGTGGCATCAGACTTCTCAGCTCTTCCCTTGGTGAAATAGGCATTGATGATAAGGTAGGGGCTTCAAAATATACGTATTTGATGAGACAAGACCATTATTGATGATAGTCATCCAGGTCAACCTCTAAAGGAAATCTCTGAGCTGCCTTAATCATTTCCTACTTGTCCAAATGATTTATTCAGGACTGTCGGGTGACATCATCGGTGGGCAGCGTGATGTGATCTCAGGGACCTGTGCTGTTTATGCGTCCCCCTGCAATATCTTCTGTGAACTCGTCCACTTTACGGCCACTTGCGTCCATGGCAGCCATGTTGGTCTCGGGGACAGAGGCGTCCCAGTGAGGAAGGCCGGCGGCCAAGGCCTCGCATCTGCTTCGTTGGGTCTCTAAAAGACTGTGTCGTTGTTTGGGCTGTGATTTAAAAGCCACTGGGTTTACACACGCCCACCTCCGCATATCCCGTCCCCACAGCAGGATATATTAATGGGGGTCCATGTCATGCTCTTTAAAAGCTCTCCAAATGTGGATCTCACCCGTCAGCCATGTTGCTTCTGCTGGGTAGAACAATGGCCTCCATTGTGACAAAAGTCAGCTCGTAGTCTTCTCTGGAAAGCCAATCACTCCTCTGCACTTCCTCCACGGTGTCTTACAAAACTTTTCCTGGCCCTGGGTTGGCGCTTACACGATCGGGTTCCTTTGTTTGCCTCGCACAGAGGAGCGGTCAGTGTAGTAAAACACTGAGAGAGGATTCCTGACATCAATAGGAGGATACATCCAAAGGACAACAGAGAGAACCAGTTGACCAGAGAGGGAGAACTAAATAGAGAGAGAGAGAGAGATAGAGAGAGACAGAGAGAGAGAGAGAAAGAGACAGACAAACAGACAGACACATAGACAGAGAGAGACAGAGACAGATAGACAGAGAGAGAGAGAGACACAGAGAGGTAGAGGAAAGATAATGTGTGGCCTGCACTAACCTGGATCACCCACTGTGTGTTGCTCCAGCATGACCTGCTGACCCTTGACCCCTGACCCAGTGACTAGCAGGAGGGGTCAGAGGCAGTGACGGACTGGACGGTCTGGCATTTGGGCCGGCCAATCACGGAGCGGCATGCTTGTCGGGTTTGCGCTGCCCATCTATCGTAAAGACTGTTTTACAATATCTCTCGGCCCACTATCAAGCATCAATAGTGATCTAATTAGCTTCGAATCAGCCATTTACCTCTAACTCCCTTTTCCTCCTTCATAGTGGGAAACTGATCAGTATTTATACCAGACATGAGTCTCTACACTACAGTCATGGTGACCCTCAATATTTACATCAGTCTACATTCTTTTGTAACCTTATTCAATCAAATGATTTAAAAGTGCATTGTTTGAAATTGGAATACAATAAATATGCTGCCTGTATCTTTTATTTTATTATTGGTTTACAAAAGTTAGGCTACATGAAGCAATGACTTCTGGGAATTTCAAAACCGAATGCATCTACTTCCTTCAGCACAGCCTTGATCCTCGGAATTTTCCCCTTATAAAAGCTAATAAACTGCCCCCAAATGCACTTCGAAACATAAGAGAATGTCTGCTTAAATTCAGTGAAGGTGCTACGGTTGAAAATCTACAGTCGGAATTGACACATCTCGCCACGCACTGGGACAGCCTGAAAAAGTCTCTAAACTAGTATACAGTCAAAGCGTCTAGGGTGACCAGACGTCCCGAAAAATTCGGGACAGTCCCGATATTAAAGCAGTTGTCCCGAATCCCGAATCCTGCCCTAATTGTCCCTAAAATTATACTCAATCAGAATACTGAGTAGTTATTTTCTGATAAACATTAAAAACTGTCCGTAGAGAGGTTGAGTCGACTGCATGCAGCCCCGACGGCAGCTAAGTGTCTGGATGCAGCCCGGCTACTTTGTTTCTTTTGGCGTTCTATAATTAGGCGAATATGCACTGATTTCGCGAAGCCGAGGACATTGAATGTGCAGGCAGCGCAGCAGGCAGAGCCAGCGTGTGTGCAAAAAAAAATACGTCGGCAGTTCGGCCTAATTTCCATGTCCACGTTTTAACATAATCTACTTAATCTAACAATTATTTTGTATTCTTACTTAATGACCCGTAATTTTGGCAAGGCTTGTTATTAGGCTATTATCCTTATTCATTTGCTTTTTTTTTTTTTTTGATGACGTGATAGACAGGGTTGCGGAGAAGAGCAAGCTCCTTCGCACCTTGTTAACTGCATGACGTTAATTAAGACATGTTTGTGGAGCGGCTGCTCTGATGGGTTTCCTGTTTACCAACAAAACTACATTCGCGCGCAGCCGTGGGGCAGAAGACGCTTGGTGCCACAACGTTATAAACTTAACCTAAATAGTCGGCTGCTGTAAGCTACAATCGGAATTTTTATATACCCCTGGTCCCCTGTTGTCTCAATGATAATAACATCTCATTTCAGGCTATATATTTCATAGTTTGCCGTTCATTAACATCGTATTTTGTCCGTTTTGGCGAAGCATGCATTCCTTTAGGGATATTGAACATATTGAACATTCTCTTACCATCATGATTTCGAATTGGTGCAGTTTTCAGCACAAAAACTCATTTTGTTCTTTTCATGGAGAGCACTGCTCTATACTGTTCTATGGTGCTTTCTGCCTCTTGCGCACGCATGTTTTCGTGACGTTGCATAGAAATCCATGTAGGCCTATTCTAGGCTATTCTTTTTTCATTTTCATATTTCATATTGCATTCATTTTTTTGGAGTTGTGCATTGATATATCCATGTTCTTGGTTCAGTCTTTATGCATATTAAAGTTAGAGTTCATCACCAATGGGGCTACAAACTTGTTATGTCCGTGCATGTGAAGTTATATCTGTGTGTTGCGGGCACATGCACGCGCGTGCATGCGCGTCCCCGTGTGGCCCGCTGGTTGGTGAAAATGCCAGGGCCGTTTTCTAATCCCAGTCCGTCACTGGTCAGAGGTGACTGTTGTCACCCGGGAGGCTGTTGTGAGTCACACCTTTCTGGCTGGCTGCTGCCCGCCGTGACCTTTGACCTTGGGATGTAGGCTCCCTCAGGCCAGTGCAACAATTATATTCATATAGCACATCAAACTCAGAGGTATACACACAAACATATCTTGCAATGACACCTCTGAGGTTCTGTATTTTTCAAGTAATTACAGATGAAATCTAGTACTTTATAGCAAATTGTTTGTAGCAAATTGTTGATTCAGTCTTTGGGAAGTTGTGGTAATAATGGTAATTTGGGATGTTCTGTGCTTTAGTGTAGTAATATTCGGACTGCTGTTGGAAAAACACATTGTTATCTTGTAGTGCTCACTGAGGTCAGGAGCGAGGAGCACAGGCGCCATGACATAGGACACACCTGCAATGGACACGTAGTGTGTCAGAGGAGTGTGTGGAGTGTGTGAGGAGTGTGTGAGGGTAGTGTGAGTGTGTGAAGGATGGTGTAAGAGGAGTGTGCGAGGGCGAATGGATGGTGTGTGTAAGGGTGTGTGGATGGTGTGTGCAGGGTAGTGTGTGAGTGAGGGTGCGAGCCCCACATGCAAGAGGGGTGTGTGAGTGGAGTGTGTGGAGGGTCTGTGTGAGAGGAGTGTGTGAGAGGACTGTGTGAGAGGAGAGTGAGGGGAGTGTGTGAGAGGGATGGTGTGTGGTTAAATGAGGAGTGTGTGTGGGTGGGTGAATTGACAACAGAGGTAAAATTGCAACAGGGTGCGAGGAGCCCATTAGATGGTGTGTGTGGGTAGTGTGAGTGGGAGGTGTGAGGAGATGGTGTGTGTAAGAGGAGTGTGTGAGTGGAGGTGTCTCGAGGGCCGATTAGATGGTCTGTGTTAGAGGAGTGTGTGAGAGGAGGTCGGGCCGGTTAGATGGTGTGTGCAAGGGCGGTAGATGAGGAGTGTGTGTGTGTGAGAGGACTGTGTGAGAGGAGTGTGTGAGGGTAGTGTGTGAGAGGAGTGTGTGAGAGGGTCGGTTAAATGACAACAGAGTGTGTGCGAGGGCCGATTAGATGGTGTGTGTAAGAGGAGTGTGTGCGAGGGTCGGTAAAATGGCAACAGAGTGTGTGCGAGGGCCGATTAGATGGTGTGTGTGAGGGTAGTGTGTGAGTGGAGTGTGTGCGAGGGCCGATTAGATGGTGTGTGTAAGAGGAGTGTGTGAGTGGAGTGTGTGCGAGGGCCGATTAGATGGTCTGTGTTAGAGGAGTGTGTGAGAGGAGTGTGCGAGGGCCGGTTAGATGGTGTGTGCAAGGGCCGGTTAGATGGTGTGTGTAAGAGGAGTGTGTGTGAGGAGTGTGTGAGATTAGATGGCTGCTCTGGTAAACGTTTATGGCACCTGGGAAGAACCCTGAATTCCTGCGGTGGGAAATGACAGAAAGGAACTTAAAAAAAAAAACCACCTCAGACATCACATATCCCAGTTCCCCCTCGGTGTCTACATATGGCCCATACATGCAACCCATGCACAGGGGCCAACTCAACAAACAAAAGGACTTCATAAAGTTTCACTACATCCAGTTTTTTGTTTTTGATGTTGAGCAGTTTCAGATTAAAGTCATTATCAGGTTTGTCTTCTCTAAATGCCCTGAGCCCATGTCTATACCACAGATTTTACAGACAGTCGGCCTTCGTCTTCTTTTGTGTAGAGCATTGAGCATTGGGTGATGAGTGAAGTGCCACTGCAGTCAGAGGATGTTAGATGAGTGGCCTCTGTTGGTGAGGCTTCTTCGTAAAGCCTTTGAGCAGCGAGGAGATTCTGTCATTTCATTCATCCCTGCAGCAGGAGATCCAGTTGGTGCTGCCCTCTGTCAGCTGTGTGGAGCAAGTGCTACAGTGGACATGATTTCAGGTGTTCAGAGGAAACACTGCCCCCTGCTGTCTCAGTACTGAACTACCCTCTGCTGTCTCAGTACACTGTGACATTGGTCTGACTTCAGATTTCACCACATGTAACATACACACACCACACGTCACATACACACACCACACGTCACATACACACACCACATGTAACATAAACACACCACATGTAACATACACACACGTCACATACACACACCACACGTCACATACACACACCACACGTCACATACACACACCATGTAACATAAAAGCAGCATGTTCTGATGTAAAGAAAACAAAGGCTTTTAGTGCAAATGAAAAATGGCCAATATACAGTAAAACACCTCTTGGTCAGAGCAGTGTACCACTGTGCATCTTTCCATACATCCTGACGTTCCTGTCTGTCAGGTCACATACGCTAGACAGACTATACACATAGTTATGACAGCTAGTTCAACACTTTTGCATGTAATGACACAAGCGATGAAATAAGGCCAATGTGTTATATGGCTAGGACTATTCAGCAGAGAACCAGCATTTTGACCAACATGACATTAGCAATTGGAAATGTGAAAAAACAGCAGACATTTGTACATCAGTTGCATGGATGTACTAAAGCATTGCTGTATGTTCAAGATGGGGAAAAAACTGCTTTCATGATGTGCACAAGTGATAAGATGATATGAAGTTTTAACAAGCAGTTTGGAGAATTTCAGTTCTGACCTGAGAAATGCTCCAAAGGGCCATAACTGATCTGAGAAATGCTCCAAAGGGGCATAACTGCTTCAAGACCATTGCGTGTTGTTCCTCTTTGGTTCTCCTTTCTCTATCAGCTCTGTGTCTTTATGGGAACCCAAGAACTGTTCTCATGTCAGACAGCAAAAGTATGTAATATAAAAAAAACACAACAAGCAATAAGGACAATAGAAGATAAAGAATATACTAAACTACAAATTATACTAAATAACACTAAATCTAAATCAAGTCTAAAACAGTAACCGCATAGTGGGTGATTTATCATGAGACGCTCGCAATGACTGAGGCAGGGACTGAGCCTGTATACTTATACTTATACTTATACTTATACTAGACATGTCCTCTTTGCTGCATCACCACAGTTCACAGCTAGCAGTCTAAACATGGGGATGCAGTATCAGATACTGATCTCTAGATGGCGCCGCTGTTTCAAAACTGAAGAAGCACTAAGACATTACATGATAAGGGAAGCTTGTAGCCTCTACGCTAACATTGGTTTGACACTTGTAGTAATGCTGAATTCTCTTTTCCCAAAATACATATGTATACACTACACATATACTTGATCCATTCCAAAGCTCTCACATTTACATTAACACAAGGTAAACTACAAGTCATGGTCAATGAGAACATTCTCGACAGTGCATACATTCAGTACATTTCCACACTAAATACTGGTGTCCACAGTACTGTGCCAAGAATAGATATGGCGTTTTCTCTGTGTCATGGTAGCTGTTTAGTTTGAAATATGCGTAGGGTGTGGGGGAATGGAAGTGTGGATAAGATAAGCGCAGGATTAGTATTATTATTTTTTTGTTCAAAGAATCAAGGCTAGGGAGAATGCTGAAGTAAGACACACACACACACACACACACACACACACACACACACACACACACAATCATTTGCGGAGTTTCAAAGACTACACCTTTAACTAAGTTCACATCAAAGGATTAGGTGATTCTGCTGAATCTGGAGTTTGAAGACACCAACGCTGCAGTGAAAACAAAAATGCTGTTCGGATGCAGCAACAACAAGCTCATCACTTTAAAAATGTGTCAGGCCTGTGTTACGCAAGCAAAACTAAGCACACAAGTTCCAGCTGGAATTTTCAATGATTGCACTGGTTGCCTTTCAAAATACCCCAACGGATGACAGTACGTGAGTGTCTTGTTATGATGACTGCAAAAGATACCAGTGATGGGCCTCCTTTCCTCACCAATCCTATCTACACAGTCAGAATCCATTATCTTTAACCTCTTTCCTGGTATTGGCCAGAGAAAACTATTTGGACCCTTTTTAAAAGCTAAGCTGATACCCTACCCACAACCCACGCATGCATTACATAACTCAAGTTGCACAACACACACACACACACTCACACACACACACACACACACACACACACACACACACACACACACACACACACACACACTCACTCACTCACACACACACACACACACACACACACACACACACACACACACACACACATGTTGTTTGGTTTTCGTTGTTTGGAGATCCGAGCTGCTCATCTCTCTCTGCTTTCCCTCTCCAACACACACACTCACTTATAACACGATCGTAAAAACATTGACGATTGAAAAAAATGGTTCTCTTGACATCCTCTTTCTTCACTCTATGCTGTTGTCAATAAGCATACACACAGTGTTGTCAATAAGCATACACACAGTGAGATTTGCAATAAGCATACACACAGTGAGATTTGCAATAAGCATACAAAGCCACACACACACACACACACACACACACACACATTCACCGGTACATGCAAGAGCACAGAAGTAAGTTGCTCTTTTATGTAGTAAGGGGCTTATCTCACCGGATGGTACTCTTAGTTAACTCAACAGGCACACCACCCTTCCCTCAGTGCTCCTGAAGCTGCAGCATCACAACAGGCACACCACCATGTCCTATCTCAAACTGTTAACAATATCAAGCAAAAATAAACAAAAAAATAAATCCTGGACAAAACAAATAAATAATCCATTCTGATCCACCTCCTCCCACCCCACAAGCAAGTTTAATGAAAATCAGTGTTTGTGTGACAGTCAGCCAGACAAATGGAAATATGAAAATAAAAAACATAACCTCCTTGGCTGAGGTAATCAATAACCATTAACCAAAAAGAGATACATTCTACTGTCCTTATTGCTTAGTTGTGTTTTTTATATTATATACTTTTAATTATTTTTTTCTGCTGTAAGTGCATGTGTGTGATGTCTGTATGCTACTGAGACCTTGAATTTCCCCTTGGGGAACAATAAAGTATCTATCTATCTATCTATCTATCTAAATACATTGCGGTGGAGTAATTTGTATTTGGCTTCTTCCGATCATGCTCATGCTGGTTTGTACACAGCCGTCCTCCAGATGTGTAGTGTTGGGAACACAAGAAATGTTGACATGTTCATCATCTAGCATTTCTGGAAATATTCTCCAGCCACACCTGGCTTGAAGAGTTTCTAATCATGCATGATTTGTTTCAGACATTTACGGCAGGGTACTGCCAAGCCTTGTGTCAAAAGTTCAGACTCCACCGGGAATATATTCAGAATCGGCTGAGTCTGAAGTTGAACCATAATCTGTCAGTCTCTTTTGATGCGGTCAATCATGTAAAATATATATTTTATTTTTTTATTATTTCTGGAGGCTATGTGGGGATGTGTAGGGATAGATGTGTTGCAGGTTTCTGTAGCCTAGAACATCTTCCGAGCCAAGAACATCAGATCTTAGAACATCTTCTGAGCCAAGAACATCGGATCCTAGAACATCCTCAGAGCCTAACTCATCTTCAGGAAACACACATGACGTGTTGAAACGGGTCTCCCCCCTATGTCTCTGTGGTGGCCATGTTAAATACACATGACGTGTTGAAACGGGTCTTCTCCCTCATGTCTCTGTGGCGGCCATGTTAAATACACATGACGTGTTGAAACGGGTCTCCCCCCTATGTCTCTGTGGCGGCCATGTTAAATACACATGACGTGTTGAAACGGGTCTTCTCCCTCATGTGTCTGTGGCGGCCATGTGAAAGGACACATCAGGGTCCCATCAGGACCGCTGTCAATCAAGCAGGATCATCTGTCTCTGTCCCAGCCGTCCAGTCATAGTGTATGAGTGCTGTATGAGTACTGCACCCAGTCATAGTGTATGAGTGCTGTACGATTACTGCACCCAGTCATAGTGTATGAGTGCTGTATAATTACTGGCTGCCCATGTTTGTCCTGTGTCACCTGCCGAGGGACTGCAGATGAAAACTTAGTTATTTTTACTAACTCTGGCATATTTACATGGTGTTTTTTTTGCAAGGTCCCTATCAAATAAACCACTAAAAT
>NC_063203.1:30074843-30092343 GCF_017589495.1 Alosa alosa
AATGACAGTTACAACAGATTATGTCAGATACTAAGCTGACCATTGTACTACCGCTCTCATGCACTATTTTTAGATCTTATTTCCTGAATTGACAGATTATTTATGGGTTTACTTCCTTCAGTTTAATTAATTTGTCATTAATGAGAACTCAACCTGGGCTACAGGAAACAACCCTTACAAACAAATGTAACCTTCCCCCACTAATTTCAAAATGAACAATACACATGATGCTCTCCATTTAGGAAATTCAGCCATTGTAGATCAATTTAATTCTGTGTTGTACTCCCAGACGGACTGAGTGAGGACTCACACACACACACACACAGACACACACACACACACACACACACACACATACTAACCCTACCTACCAGTCTGCACTGACCTCAGGTGCACAGGAGGTTATGCTGCTTAACATGATTCCCATGTGTGTGTGTGTGTGTGTGTGTGTGTGTTCGTTCGCGTGCATGCATGTGTGTTATCCTGACTGCCCAAAACATTAAATTGTCTTGAAGGCATCTGATCTGATCATGTGACCTACAGTATGCAGTTGTGTAATGGGGAAAGGTAGCACATTCTAGAATCCTAGCAGAGCAGGTAGAGATGCTGCACCCCACTGTACAAGTCCAGTTCACTTTGTTTGGCTGTCACTCTGTCTTTCTCTCAAGCAATCTCATTTCTCTCTGTCTATTTTCTTCGCACTCTGTTTCTTACTCTCTCTCTTTTCTCATTCTCTCTCTATCCTTCCCCCTCACTCTATCCTCCTCTTATCTTTGTCTTTTCCCCTCTCTGTCTCTTTCATTCACTCTCTCTGTTTTATAACCCCTCTCTCATTCTCTCTCTCACTTCCTCCTCTATCTCCTTCCTCTCTTTCTGTTTCTTATCCCTCTTTCATTCACTCTCTGTTTCTTCTCTTCCTTTCTATCTCTCTCCGGGTCACTCTCTCTCTCTTTCTTCCTCCTCTATCACCATCCTCTCTCTTTCTCTGTTTCTCTCTCACTCACTCACTCTTTCATACACTCCCTCTCTCTCACTCACTCTCTCTCTCTCTCTCTCTCTTTCTCTGTATGTTTCTCTCTCACTCACTCACTCACTCTTTCATACACTCTCTCTCTCTCTCTCTCTCTCTCTCTCTGTCTCTCCATCCCCAGGCAGACTTCAGTGAGTTGCTGGGCCTGCGGGACTACATGGGGGTGATGATGTTCATCACCTTCGCGGAGGCGGTGGTGCCCCTGTCGGACGAGCGAGTGCTGGTCACTGAGGAGCGCTTCGACGGGGTGGAGGTGGTGCTGTACCAGCCGGCCGAGCACGAGAGCAGCGGCGCGGAGCTCAGGAGAGCCGTCGTCTACATCCACGGAGGAGGGTGGTGCCTGGGAAGCTCCAGTGGGTCCCTTACATCCATCCCTGTCATACTAACATTAGGGGCAGCCGTGGCCTACTGGTTAGCGCTTAGGACTTGTACCCGGAGGGTTGCCGGTTTGAACCCCGACCAGTAGGCACGGCTGAAGTGCCCTTGAGCAAGGCACCTAACCCCTCACTGCTCTCTGTGCACCGCTGTTGTTGCAGGCAGCTCACTGCGCCGGGATTAGTGTGTGCTTCACCTCACTGTGTGTTCACTGTGTGCTGAGTGTGTTTCACTAATTCACGGATTGGGATAAATGCAGAGACCAAATTTCCCTCACGGGATCAAAAGAGTATATATACTTATACTTACTTATACAAACACACTGGCACTAACATACACACACTGGCTCCTTCATGGCCATTGTCATACTAACACACACACTAACTAACACACTAGCACACAAACACACTGTCGCTAAAATACACTCCACTGGCTCTTTCATGGCCATCCCTGTCATGCTAACACACACACTAACTAACACACTAGCACACAAACACACTGTCGCTAAAATACACTCCACTGGCTCTTTCATGTCCATCCCTGTCATGCTCACACACACACACACACACACACACACACACACACACACACAGCTAACATACACACACTGGCTCCTTCATGTCCAGCCTTAGTCCACTAACACACACACACACACACACACACACACTAGCACTAACACACACACACTAACTAACACACTAGCACACAAACACACTGTCGCTAAAATACACTCCACTGGCTCCTTCATGTCCATCCCTGTCATGCTAACACACACACACACACACACACACACTAGCGCTAACATGCACACACTGGCTCCTTCATGTCCATCCCTGTCATGCTAACACACACACACACACACACACACTAGCGCTAACATGCACACACTGGCTCCTTCATGTCCATCCCTGTCATGCTAACACACACACACACACACACACACACACACACACACACACACACTAGCGCTAACATGCACACACTGGCTCCTTCATGGCCAGCCTTAGTCCACTAACACACAAACACACTGGCACTAACGCTGGTGCAGACTGTAGTGTTTTGTTTGGGAGAGTACATTGGAATACTCCTAGATCTGTAGTAATGGCATATACCGTATGTAGGGTATGCCCCGTATGTGTTTAAAACTTTACACTGACAGTTTTGACAGTTCTTAAGAAAGGTTTGATCATCATGTCAAGTCAAGAAACTTTTGAATTTTTGGTCAACAAAACTAAACCCTTAAAAAAAAAAAAGTCTTGCATGAGGGAACAAAACATGGTGGAGATGTTTGTTTGCATGTGCAAGCTACGACTACACGTTGCATGTAGACATAAGGAGGGAGAGGTGCAGAGTCCAGTCCTGAGCTTGTTCCCATGAGACATAGATGTAGGGGTAACTGCATGAGCAAATAGTAACCTCTTAGCCAGAAATACAAAAACAGCCAAACACTACTGTATATTACATGATTATGCAATAACACCCAAACACCACTATACTGTATATTACATGACTATGCAATAACACCCAAACACGACTATACCGTATATTACATGACTATGCAATAAACACCCAAACACGACTATACTGTATACTACATGAATATGCAATGGTCAGTTATTACATAATCGGCATTTAAAGCCTCAGGCCATTCTAGCAATAAAATAGCTTAACACATTACAGTAGACATCAGAGGGGCCTTAATGTGAGTGATTCCTGTTAGAAATTAGAATACAGTGTTGTTTTCAAAGACACTGAGAGAGAGAGAGAGAGAGAGAGAGAGAGAGAGAGAGAGAGATTGAGAGATTGCGTGATTGTGTCTGTGTGTTTATTGGTCAGTTATCCAGACAAGGTCTTTGGAGTAAACAGATAACGACCCCTGACCCCTGACATCATGTTTCCTCGAATCATTATTGGCCCTGTACTGCAGTAAGAAACAAATAGCATCACAGAACTGTGACAGAATTGTGTAATTGAGGTACTTTATGTTATACACAATGCTTTTGCACCAAAGTCATTCTTTCTGTTTCAGACTTACAGCATGTGGTTCGAGTTAGTGCTCATTAAAAAAGGCCAGCCAGGGCTACAACTATGTAAAAGAAACAGAACTTTTCAAAACATGGCTGGATTGTGTTAGTCACAGTTTGTTACACTGTTGGCTGATTGATGGAGTCTTCATGCGCATCATTTTATTACTGTTTATAACGTAGATTGATCCGCAACAAAGCCAGAAGGTGATCTCATAAGCAGCCAGCAATATATTTTAGATTATTTTAGTTTGCATTTAATTATGCAGCATTATTCTTGCTTGCATATCTGATGATGTACTAACTGCCGGCTATGCTAAATCACATTAGAAAGAGATGAGTGCCTTTCTCCAGCGTATCAGCAGAGCTGGAATTGGATTTTAATGGACTCCAAGTTCTTTACAATAGGCTACTGCTATGAAATGAAGCTTTGCCCCTGGTATAACACATTAGGACTCTACATTACGATGGCCTTTGTAGTTTATAGCGTTTTGATGGATGCCTCTTGACATTTTCATAAACAGCATTGGCTACTGACACAGTCACTACACTGACGCCTGTTATGTCTGATACTGACACAGTCACTACACTGACGCCTGTTATGTGTACTTTTATGTTGTTGTTGTTGTTGTTGAAATAATCACTTTCCATCTGCAACCTTTAGCTTTTCCCTGAGTGATGCCATTCTTGTCCTGTAAAGTGGTTGGGTTGCGGCCATGGCTGGCGTAACAGCAGCTGCGAGATTGTGACCGTGCATGTCCTTCTTGTTCTGTCCGGCTGCCATGCACCCTCTGTGTGGCCATTGTGACATCAGCAGAGGGCAGGCTAGACAGTCCGGTCCGGCACAACACAGTGTGCATAGATATAGTGTTGTGTCAACATCTTACCAATCACTCTTATCTCTCATCCTCCGGTCTGGGTGTCTGTGCACTTGTGTGTGTGTGTGTGTGTTTCCATTGTATATGTGTGAGTTTGAAGTGAAAGCATGCCTGTGTGTATATGTCCATTATACTCATGTGTGTGTATTTCTTCTCTCTCTCTCTCTCTCTCTCTCTCTCAGGAATGAGTCCCTACGACCTCTTGGCTCGTCAGATGGTGACGGAGCTCAATGCGGTGGTTGTGTCTGTGGAGTAAGTGCCCGTCTCTCGCTGTGCTGACACTGCATGACCCTCTGCTGCCCCCGCCCCCGCCCACCCTCTTCCCCTGGGGTCATGAACTCTGTCAGTTAGGGTATTAGGTCAAAGGTCAGCATTTGAGGATGATCCACAGCAGCCAGGCTGCTGATAAGATGTCCAGGGAAGGGAAGAAGAGAGAGAGGATTGTTGTGTTTAAACCCTGATACAGCCTGCAGTGGTCCAGGGCCAGTTTGCCCTATCTCAGTGCTCTGTTTACCATGGTGCAGAGGCCCTGGCAGACTGTTGCCCCAGACAGGCTTTCTTTAGCGCTCTGCCAGGCCTTTGCTGTCAAAGCAGAACTGCAGCCCCCTCATGCTTTCTCACACGGGCCCTGTCACCCACAACGGCACGGCAATGCTCAATTAGCTTTAGAACTCAGAGCCCCCGCTGTGCACGCCTCGCCTGGCCTAGCCTGGCTCCTGCCCTCCTCATCACGCTTCATCTTTGAGAGGCAGCACTATGGTCTGGTGGGTAACTCCCCTCACTGCTACAGAATATCCCACATGTTGACTCATGTTGAGAGTCTGTTTCTGTCTACAGTATCTGCCTGACTGACTGTCTATCTGTCTGTCTGCCTGTCTGTCTGTCTGTCTGTCTGCCTGTCTGTCTGTCTGTCTGCCTGACTGACTGTCTATCTGTCTATCTGTCTGTCTGCCTGTCTGTCTGTCTGTCTGCCTGCTTGCCCGTCTGTCTGCTTGTCTGTCCATCTTCTGATGCCAACTACCCAGCTCCATACTTTATCTAGGGGGAAATGCTCATTCTAGTATAGTATCTAGTCTTCTAAATTGGATCAAATTAGCTGCTGTTCAGACCTGTCCGGTTGAATGATCGTCTCTATCACAGTGAATTCATTTGGTCAGTGAAAAAATAAAAATAACTAGAAAATGTAATTCCAGGGAATTACCATTGCATGTAAAAGCAAAAAAACTGCTGTGTATAACATTAATTACAGTATGATTATTCAGATGACATAGACTTACAGTATTCTTGAAAACCACTTCCTTGGATAGATGTTAGCTTAGAGTATATGGCAGTCAGTACAAATAAATGGTTAATTCAATATTGATCAACATTCTTTGTTTTAATACAGTACTGCAGAAACAGCAGAATGATACTCAGAACACACTAATGAACACTTAACAACCAATGCAAGCTTGCAGTAAAAAAAAATCAAAGTTGTTGAAACCAATTTTAAAGTTAACCAATAATGATATGGGAGAAACCAGATGTCTACTGAATTTGCATTCTTACAGAACTTGATGATGCCAATCATATTATCCTAAGACAGATCTATCTATCAGTTATCAGTATTCTGAACTGGCAGCAACAGCTAGAGGCCTCAGTTAATGATAATAGGTCAAATTTAATGGTGATATACTGAAGAATAAAAGTCAGCCCTTCGGATGATCAGTTTTAGACAGAACTTAGGTTAGAATCTTAATTTTCACACAGCACAGCTCAGGTCTAAAAACAGAGGTCTAACAGCATAACTAAGTTTCACAGATGTTACAGCATAGGTATGATTCAAAGTTATTATAAATATGATTCACAGGTATACAAGTTCCATATAGTTAATTAGTATAGTCCTCACACAACAATATAGTTCTCAGAATGTCTCAGTGTAGATCTCAGATACGTCTCAGTATGGTTTTGGTATTTGCTGAATGTCACAAAAAGTGTTATAGAAATTGCTTGGCATCGCTTATTCAATGGCTCTCTACCGAAACACCTGTAGTTTTCGGAGGACGAACAAGAAAGCACTCGTTTGATAAATCAGCCAGTAGGCTAGGCCTAGTAGACAAATACCGTTAAGAAATAATCTGTACTGCAAAAACGAATGTTGGTGGGTATTTAAACTATCTAGCGGGTGTTTTAACAGCTGCAAGAAACAGAAGCTTCATGGTCTTTATGTTCTGGTTCGTAAATTATTTTCATAAAACTTCAAGTTGCCCTACTCTCCAAACTCTTCACTGCACTGTAGCCAATTAACTGACAGTATGATAGTAGGCTATTTATTTTCTGTAGGCTACAATAAACGCATTTATTTTTTCAACTTTTGCAATATTACGCACTTGGCTACTGAACGCAAATCAGCAGGAGAGAGAATGCACGTAGCCTACGCAGCGTGTAGCGCAATGTGTAGGCTATTTGGTTACCAACTAAAACTGTTAGCCAATTCACTAACTTAAGACTTCAGTGCCATCATATACAACGTTTTTTTACACAACAAATACAGAAAGGATGGAGGCAGCAAAAGTAGTCATTTCAGATGGGGCAAGAACAAGGTGAATTGTATGCTTGTCAAAACGTAGTCCTACACTGCAGCTGATCATCATACCAAGCACACTCCAAGCACCACGGTAAACTAAAACTAAAATGTTACAAAGGTGGCAAAATTGATATAGGCTATTATTAGCCGTGACATTACTAGGCTATGAATCGTTCATTTTTGTTTTTCATCCCCCCCTCTGTTTTTTACACAAATCGCACCCTGGTTATGGGTAAGTTCGTAAATTGCCACACTGAGCACTCCAAGCACACTGACACTTTTTAATCGTGCGTTATTCTATTTTCAGAGTGTTAGATTGAATTTACGAATGCACCCTATATCTGACAGCCCAGTGTGACAGGCGCGAGCCACCCAACATTGTTTACTTTTGTAGCCAATCACTGCTTATTTTATTGATTATAGCATAATCATGAAAGCCAGAGTTGAAAGCAGTTTGCGGGCGGGCCGTAGGTAAAATTCAACGGGCCGCTAGTTAAATGCCCTACGGACATTGTCAGCGTGAGAAGACGTGCTGAAGGTGGGCTGAGCTCAACGTTGCGCTCCGCTCCACATTGAGCCCAGCCCCGATCTGCAAGCTGCAGCCAGGGGATTCTCCGTCATAATGCTAAAAGTTGCCGCCACGGTGGTCAATGTTAACTCTATGGAAATTTCTTGCTCTTTTATCTTAAATATCTCAAAAAGTATAAAGTTAACAAATATGAAAAATACATTGTACGATTGTCCGTTACAAGAGCTTTGTAGGAGTCTTTGAATGAGGTCAGACGGTTCAGCGGTTTCAGTCGCATTAAACGTTGAATTTGGTCGGAAGAAGAACTAGAAAAGCATTTCCTGAAGGAAATACAGTGCATGAAAATGCAAAAAATATGATGTAAAATATCATACAAAGAAAAAACAAATAATGCAGATATAGTTGCAATAGTGTTGCTAGGGTACATATGTTGGTTGTTATGCCAAATTAAGTGGTTTTTATGCTGGTTGCTTAGGTAATCCTGTTGGTTGCTATGGTGGTTGCTAGGTTGAAGTTGTGGTGGTTGCTAGGCTGTTGCTAGGGTATTTGACATGGTTGCTAGGCTGTTGCTAGGATATTTGACATGGTTGCTAGGGTATCTGACGTGGTTGATAGGCTGTTGCTAGGGTACTTGAGGTGGTTGCTAGGCTGATGCTAGGTTACTTGTGGTGGTTGCTATGCTAGTTGCTAGGTTAAACTCATTGGTTGCTATGTTGGTTGCTAGGTTGTAACAGTGGACGTGGTTGCTAGGCTGTTGCTAGGCTGTTGCTAGGGTAGTTATGGTGGTTGTTATGCTGTTGCTAGGGTACTTGTGTTGGTTGCTATGCTGGTTACTAGGTTAAATGCATTGGTTGCTATATTGGTTGCTAGGTTGTAACTGTGGAAGTGGTTGCTAGGGTATTTGACATGGTTACTAGGCTGTGGCTATGCTACTTGAGGTGGTTGCTAGGCTGTTGCTAGGTTAGTTGTGGTGGTTGCTATGCTGGTTGCTAGGTTAAATTCTTTGGTTGCTATATTGGTTGCTAGGTTGTAACTGTGGAAGTGGTTGCTAGGCTGTTGCCTGGGTATTTGACATGGTTGCTAGGCTGTTGCTAGGGTATTTGACATGGTTGCTATGCTGTTGCTAGGGTACTTGAGGTGGTTGCTAGGCTGTTGCTATGTTAGTTGTGGTGGTTGCTATGCTGGTTGCTAGGTTAAACCCATTGGTTGCTATGTTGGTTGCTAGGTTGTAACTGTATAAGTGGTTGCTAGGCTGTTGCTAGGGTATTTAACATGGTTTCTAGGCTGTTGCTAGGTTAGTTGTGGTGGTTGCTATGCTGGTTGCTAGGGTATTTGACATGGTTGCTATATTGGTTGCTAGGTAGATGAGGTTTAATAGTTGGAATGACTAAACAGTTAAATAGATGGATAGTTTAAATCAGTGTTTTTCAACCACTGTGCCGTGAGAGATCATCAGGTGTGCCGCAGAAAATTACCCAAATGGTAACACTCACTGGTCCAGAAAAGCAACTGTTGCATCAAAGAATTTATAACCACATGCTCTCATTGATTGTGTGATTGCACTATTTGTGGTATGCAGGCATTGTACAACGGGGCCCACATATCCAGTTCATAACAAACAATTAAATTATAGATATAGTCACCTACAAATGAAACAGAGGGCGCTTGTTTTATTAAGCAGGTCTTGCATAGAAGCCATAATAAGGCCGTATCTGTGTATTATTTGAAATTTTAGGCTATAGTATGTTTATTTTATTTTTTCACACAGGATGTTAGTGTGCCGACATTTTAAGTGTCAAAAGTGAAAAGGTTGAAAAACCTAGATGAGGTTTAATGTAGTTGGAATGCCTGAACAGTTAAATTAGTGGATAGTTTAAAAGGTTAAATTATTTGCTAGGTAGATGAGGTTTAATATAGTTGGAATGACTGAACTAGGTAGATGAGGTTTAATATAGTTGGAATGACTGAACAGTTAAATAGGTGGATAGTTTAAAAGGTTAAATTATTTGCTAGGTAGATGAGGTTTAATATAGTTGGAATGACTGAACAGTTAAATAGGTGGATAGTTTAAATGGTTAAATTATGTTGTTGACAGAGGAAACAGTTGAACAAGATGTGTAGTCTTAAGAAAATGAGACTGTATGCTTAAAGCCTGAGACTGGCAGTTGATCCAGGTGGCTGGAACACCAGGCCTAGGATTCTAATTGCTTAAGTGCTCTATTGTGATGTCATCAGCCAAATGTTAAGTCTATGGGGCAATTTGGAATAGTTTAAAAAGTATAAAAGTTACAAAGATGAAACATACATAGCACTCTTGTCCTAAGTAAGACCTACGTAACATAGTTTGAATGAAGTTTCTACGTTAAATGGTTGAAGCTGCATTAAACGCGTTAGAAGAAGAAGAAGCCTAGGAAGAACAGTACAGTGCATTTTCATGCACTGTAATAATTATACGAAGACCAGTGATAATAGTCCATTGCATGTAATGCAATTAGCATCTCTCACACAGAACTGGCACGGTTCCGCAGCTCTGAGGCAATAGCCTGGCTGTGGTCAGCAGTGCATGTCTGCACCCTTACGAGAGCAGCTCTGTCACCACTTCCCACCTCTTGGCCTCTCTAATGTGCACACACCAGGGAGATATGGTGAGCTAGAGAGAGGCCGAGCTGAAGCCTTTGAAACAGCTCAGGGAGTGAGACCGTGTGAAACAGTGTGTCATTCTTCATCATGATTACCCTGGCTCAGCTCAGGGAGTGAGGCCGTGTGAAAGTTTGTGTAGTTTTTCATCATGATTACCCCACCTCAGATGAGTGCTGCTATCTTCATATTTGTTTTAGTGCTGAGGACTTTATTTTTAGATCATTTTAAACTGGGCTTCTCTCTGAGGTAGTTTCCAACTCACAGGCCAGAGCACCTCAATATGCTGTTTTCGCTGCTCAAGTGATCTTATTTTACCATTTTGCCCACACAGTTTTTATTTTTATTTTCTAGTATCTGACTGTCTCTATCTCAATGGCTCTATCTAAATGGCTCTGTCCTATCTGACTGTCTCTGTCTCTATCTGAATGTCTCTATCTGAATGTCTCTGTCCACTCTGAATGTCTCTATCTGAATGTCTCTGTCCTATCTGAATGTCTCTATCCTCCTGTCTGAATGTCTCTATCTAATCAGAATGTCTCTGTCTTATCTGAATGTCTCTATCCTCCTGTCTTAATGTCTCTATCTAATCAGAATATCTCTGTCCTATCTGAATGTCTCTGTCCTATCTGAATATCTATGTCCTATATGAATGTCTCTATCCAATCAGAATATCTATGTCCTATCTGAATGTCTCTATCTGAATGTCTCTATCTGAATGGCTCTATCTGAAGTCAAAGTCAAAGTCTGCTTTATTGTCCATTTCTTCACATGCCCAGACATACAAAGAGATCAAAATTACGTTTCTCACTATCCCACGGTGAAGACAATACATATTTTACCAACTAAGTCCATAGACAAACATAACATTCAAGTAAACAATAAATGAGTAAATAAGAAGGCACATACAATGAAGAAATAAGAGCAGCAAAATTGGGTTGAAATTGTGCAATTGTGCATAAACAGTCAATATAATAGTGGCTGAGGTAGTTCTGTTTGACCTAAGTAAGCAAGTGGCATAGTGGTGCAAGTTATGTAAGAGCAGCAGAAGTATTGTGTTTTTAGGACAACAAGACAACAACAACACAAGTTGCAACATGTGCAAGTGTACAAGTGGAGTAGTGCAAGTGGAGTAGTGCAAGGCAGCCATTGTGGGTCCAAAGTCCAGGATGTTATGTAGCTGAGGGTGGAGGGGGGAGAGGGGGGAGAGAGTTCAGCATCCTAACAGCCTGGTGTATGAAGCTGTTGGTGAGTCTGGTGGTGCGGGAGCGCAGGCTTCTGTACCTCTTCCCAGAGGGCAGTAGATCAAACAAATTGTGAATTGTGAGTGGGGTGACTTGCATCACTCACAATTGTGGTCGCCTTGCGGGTGAGGTGGGAGGTGTAAATGTCCTTCAGGGAGGGGAGTGAAGCACCAATAATCCTTCCAGCTGTGTTCACTATGCTGCAGGGCTTTCCTGTTGTATTCAGTGCAGCTTCCCCCACACAGCAGCGATACAGCTGGAGAGGATGCTCTCAATGGTGCCTCGGTAGAATGTGGTCATGATGGCTGGTGGAGCACTTGCTCGTCTGAGTTTCATGGCGAGCTGAGCTTTCTTCGCCAGTGATGCAGTGTTGGTGGTCCAGGAGAGGTCTTCACTGATGTGCACCCCCAGGAATTTGGTGCTGCTCACTCTCTCCACCACGGCACCGTCGATGGTCAGTGGCAGGTGTTGGGTCACTGACCATCGGCGGTGCCGTGGTGGAGAGAGTGAGCAGCACTGTGTGTGTGTGTGTGTGTGTGTGTGTACGCTTATAGTCAAACCAACTACACACTAACATAAATTTTAATTCTAATTTTCTAACCGTATCTCTAACCGTATCTCTACCACACCCACAGATACCGCTTGGCCCCAGCGCACCACTTCCCGGTGCCGTTTGAGGACGTGTACCAGGTGGTGAAGCACTTCCTCCAGGCTGGAGTTCTGGCCCAGTACCAGGTGGACCCGGGACGGATTGCCGTGTCAGGGGACAGCGCTGGGGGCAACCTGGCTGCTGCCGTCGCCCAGCAGGTAATCAGAAGATAGACAGGTAGAAAGGATAGATAGAGAGAAAGAGAGAGAAAGAGAGACAGAGAGAGAGAGAGTCCAAGCCAGCTAATATGTGATCAAACATGGTGGTTAGCTGTTAAAGTAACTGGCATATTAGCTCGGTAGAGAGTAATTGTTAACACCGGTTTTCTGGAGGTAATTGCATGATAAAATTTAGTTTGTAATGAAAACCTGATGTGGTTGAATTGGTAAAGGCTCATAATGATTACAAGAACACTCTGAGACAATTCCACAAATTTTCCACAAATGTTCTAAAGCTGCTTTGGCAAAGTAACTGTTCATTGTGGATACCAGACATGGCTCAGATTATCCAATTTACCTGAGCCAAAGGATGGACATTTGCAAGGATATTTGTACCATTGTAAGTGCACAGAATGTTCTGAGTTGCACTGTGTTTAACACACTGGACTTTCATTTGACCTCAGACTTTGGAGTAAAGAATTTTCACTTTTAACTTCCCAAGCTGTATGTATCCTGTATTCGGTCAGGCACAAGTTTATTTCAGAAGCCCCTGGTCACTCACACAAACACACATACACATACACAAACACACACACATGCACACATACAGACAGATGCATGCGTACAAATACACGTGTCAAACACACACACACACACACACACACACACACATACACACACACACACATGCATGCATACACATGTGTCCCGTTAGGTCTCTGAACAGTCTGCCACAGAACCTCCTTTGGTTCTTGTGGTTGATTCTGGGACATTCTGGGGAAGTCAAGTGAGTAGGATTTAGCCGATGCTTCTATCCCAACAGGGGTAGGGACTCAGGGGTAGATACTCAGGGGTAGATACTCAGGGATAAGGACTCAGGGGTTGATACTCAGGGGTAGGGACTCAGATGTAGATATTCAGGGGTAGGGACTCAGGGGTAGGGACTCAGGCATAGGGACTCAGGGGTAGATACTCAGGGGTAGATACTCAGGGGTAGGGACTCAGAGGTAGATACTCAGGGGTAGATACTCAGAGGTAGGGACTCAGGGACTCGCAGTGTCAGCATCAGACCTGGGCCTGCACTTTACCATTCGCTGATGCTACTTTCTCCCTCATGCCCATAATTCTAAAGATGATGACAGTAAGAATGTTTTAGAAGGCTGGTTCTAAGAGTGGTTCTAATCTGGTTCTTGGCCCACAGCTGCAACAGGATCCCGAGCAGCAGGTGGAGTTGAAGGCCCAGGTTCTGTTGTACCCGGCGGTTCAGGCACTGGACCTGAACACGCCGTCCTACCGGCAGAACCAGCACATGCCCATCCTGCCCCGCACCCTAATGGTGCGCTTCTGGAGCGAGTACTTCACCAGCGACAAGTCCCTGTTCCAGGCCATGCTGGCCAACGCACACAACGGGCCCGAGTCTGCCTCCCTGCTCAAGTTCGCCGACTGGGGCGCCTTCCTGCCTGAGCGCTTCCGTGGCGGCTACAACTACACGGCACCGCCGGTGGTCTCTACGGCGACCACCACCACCCCGGCGGTACCGACGACGGCCGACGGCGTGCTGCGGAGGATGAGCGACCCGCGGGCCTCTCCGCTCCTGGTGCCGGACGCGTCCCTGCGCGGCCTGCCCCGCGCCTACGTGCTGACCTGCGAGTACGACGTGCTGCGCGACGACGGCGTCATGTACACCACGCGGCTGCGGCGCGCTGGGGTCCCCGTCACGCACGAACACTACGCGGGCGGCTTCCACGGCGCCCTCATGTTCACCACGTGGCCCGCGGAATTCGCCATCGCCCACCGCATGACAGACAACCTCCTGCACTGGCTGAAGACCAACCTCTGAACATACATACACTCCCATGCCACCACCAACATCATCATCAACAACGACAACAACACATCTCCAACCTCTGAACATACATACACTCCCATGCCACCACCAACATCATCATCAACAACGACAACAACACGTCTCCAACCTCTGAACATACATACACTCCCATGCCACCACCAACATCATCATCATCAACAAATAAACAACAACACGTCTCCAACCTCTGAACATACATACACTCCCATGCCACCACCAACATCATCATCAACAACGACAACAACACGTCTCCAACCTCTGAACATACATACACTCCCATGCCACCACCAACATCATCATCAACAATGACAACAACACGTCTCCAACCTCTGAACATACATACACTCCCATGCCACCACCAACATCACCATCAACAACGACAACAACACGTCTCCAACCTCTGAACATACATACACTCCCATGCCACCACCAACATCACCATCAACAACGACAACAACACGTCTCCAACCTCTGAACATACATACACTCCCATGCCACCACCAACATCATCATCAACAACGACAACAACACGTCTCCAACCTCTGAACATACATACACTCCCATGCCACCACCAACATCATCATCAACAACGACAACAACACGTCTCCAACCTCTGAACATACATACACTCCCATGCCACCACCAACATCATCATCAACAACGACAACAACACGTCTCCAACCTCTGAACATACATACACTCCCATGCCACCACCAACATCATCATCAACAACGACAACAACCGTCTCCAACCTCTGAACATACATACACTCCCCATGCCACCACCAACATCATCATCAACAACGACAACAACCGTCTCCAACCTCTGAACATACATACCTCCCATTACCACCACCAACATCATCATCATCAACAACAACAACAACATGTCTCCAACCTCTGAACATACATACACTCCCATGTCACCACCAACATCATCATCATCAACAACAACAACAACAACACGTCTCCAACCTCTGAACATACATACACTCCCATGCCACCACCAACATCATCATCAACAACGACAACAACACATCTCCAACCTCTGAACATACATACACTCCCATGCCACCACCAACATCATCATCATCATCAACAACAACAACAACAACATGTCTCCAACCTCTGAACATACATACACTCCCATGCCACCACCAACATCATCATCATCATCAACAACAACAACAACATGTCTCCAAACATAAGGACAGGCAACACAGTCACGTCTTGCTTCTCTGTCCCATTCTCCCTGCTGCTTTTTTGCGTTAGTGGAATTTGGCTGTGGCGTTGGCATCAACAGATATGGCTTTTACTGTAGGTCCTGCCAGAGAGAAGGATTTGACTGCCTCTTGATTATTTCAGTGTCCCTTATGAAACCACATGAGTAGGTATAGTGCACTTCACAGGGCTGCCGGTAGCTTATTATCAGCAGAGAGCTCCCAAGACATTTCTTGATGTCAGTGGCACGGAGTGTCCACTTCTCTGACCACTCTCACGGACATGTCTACTTCTCTGACCACTCCCACGGTCATGTCCACTTCTCTGACCACTCCCAGGATGCTGCTTCGGACAATAAACAAATCATGAGAGGATACTCTATCAATATTCTTTGTTTACAGACTCTTGCAACACACTCTGTGGTTGTCAATAATGTGTCAGTTATTACGTGTAGTTGATGACTCTTTATTCTTACTGTGCTTTTGATTTGTGCTTGGAGTTGAATTTTTGTCTTTTTTTGTAGAAAATATAAGGGTGACTTTTTTAATCATTGGAAAAGATAAGGGTAATATTTGTGGGACCAGAAAACAGTTTCCTCTTTTGTTTGCATTTCTTAGAGGATTTGACAACTTAACTACAGGAGTTAAACCTCACGTGATCTGGATTTACTTTACCTCATTCAGAGTTCTTTCTCTCTCTCAGACACACACACACACACTCGTGCTCCTTGTTCACAGTTCTTTCTCACACACACACACACACACACACACACACTCTTTTGCTCCTCGTTCACAGTTCTTTCACACACACACACACACACACACACACACACACACACACACACACACACTCTTTTGCTCCTCGTTCACAGTTCTTTCACACACACACACACACACACACATACACACACACACACACACACACACACACACACACACACACACACACACACACACACACACACACACTCCTTTTTGTACTCACTTTTTCTCTCTTTCTCTCATTCTCAAGGTGTCTCCCTCATCCCCTCCTTCTCTTTGAATCTTCGTCTAAGTATATCTATCTATTTATCCATCTGTCTGTCTCTATCTATCTATTTATCCATCTGTCTGTCTCTATCTATCTATTTATCTATCTGTCTGTCTCTATCTATCTGTATCTATCTGATTTATCCGTCTGCCTCCTTCGTATAAAACACATAATGCCTCAGTTCAGTTTAGAATCCTGGCTGTTACATCGGATGGCCTTATGTTGTCCTCCTCCTGTGTGCGAACCCCCACCCATCACCCGTGCTATCAGTGGACATGGTTATGGAATGTCCAGGATCTCTCCCCTCCTCCTGTTTATCTCATCTCAAAGGACACATTGTAAATGACCGATCGCCATGTCTGTTTTTGCTCTGCGTTTGCTAAATATAATATCGATGTCACTGTCCTCCCGCTTTGAAGCAGTTTTTTCAGTAGACAGCTCAGTACTCGGCTTCAGTGTATATATTTTATATTTTGATCTTCAGGCAATAGGGAACATCCAGGCAAAAAGCTCATTTTAGTTGTTACAGTAAACTTGCCGGTTTCACCAGCACCAAAAAAAAAAGAAAATGAAACACAAACACAAGTGGTTTGTTTCATTCTTTGTTTCTCATGGGGAAATGTGGTACATTTGAATAATTCATTCTCTGACAATAAAGTGATCCAAATGGTTGGCCTTTCCTAGTTATTGACTTCAAATGATGAAGTTCACAAATATTTAAGAGCCCATGGGCACTCAAGTTTGTGTGTATGTTTGTGTGTGTGTGTGTATGTAGGCGTGTGTGTGTCTGAACGTGTGTGTTTGTTATTATGGTCATGTGCTTAGTATGTGTGTGTGCGTGTATCTATCTGTGCCTTTCCGATGTGCCCCATTTGTCTGTGTTGGGGATTGCAGTGGTTGTATGTGATATTGGCCATAATGGGTGTAGATAGATAGATAGATAGATAGATACTTTATTGATCCCCAGGGGAAAATTAAGAAATTCAAGGGTGTGTGTCTGTGTGTGTAAACACATGTAAACGCTGTTTACGCACCTCCTGAACTTCAGAAATAGTGTTCACACACCTCTAAATTGTGTTTATCCACCTTTAAATAGCATACCATTCTTAAACAATTCTAAATTTAGCTTATGCTGTTTTATAATTGTGTATAGTTTCATATGGTAAGCTTATGCTGTTTTATAATTGTCTATAGTTTCATATGGTAAGCTTATGCTGTTTTATAATTGTGTATAGTTTCATATTGCTGAACGTGGCCTGCGCAGCACAGTTTATCCATATTGCGCTGCATTATG
>NC_063203.1:30097343-30110248 GCF_017589495.1 Alosa alosa
CCCCTTCTGATTTGCTGAAGCAGTTACTAGGCCTGCTATATTTAAACACAATTGTTGCCGCAAGGCATTCCAACCTACGGATTTAAGAAAAAAAAGTAGGCCTAAATCAGTGGTTCTTAACTGGTCTGGCTTTGGGACCCACAATTTCCCATGTTCATGAAGTCACGACCCATATATATTTTATAGCGTTCAAGACAACAGATTTGGTGAGCTACATGCTAAGAAAGGCGAAGTGCCTGTAGGCCTATTTGTTTGGAACATGCTGTTTGGCATTACATTTGTGAAGTCTCCAGTTCCTGATGTCACCTTAAAGTACTTGACAGGTCTGTCTTTGACAGGTGTACTTTATTATGAGGCATTTTTACTCATGTTCCAGCAATTGTGAACATCGCACACTGTGGATTCTGCACCATTTCATCTCAATTTAAGTCTATTTGAAATGGGCGATTTCTTCCTTTTTTTTAACCACAAGCTCCGCGACCCACCCAGAATGGTTCTGCGACCCACTTTTGGGTCCCGACCCACCAGTTAAGAACCACTGGCCTAAATCATACATCATTTAAAAATAACTAAATTTAGGCTAGTTGGCTACGCTTTTCCATTAAAGCACAGCACACGGAATGAAAGCGGCTGCATGTCTGGCAATAAGCATGAGGAAATCTGACACTCTTTCAACTACATAAAACATAATAGTCAACCATCAAATACCCCCAGATTTCAGTGTCCATCAGTCCCAACATTTAGCAATATCAAACAGTCCAAAAGTAAATAAAAATCCCAAACCAAAACGAAAATCGTCTGCTTTTGATAGCCTGTAGCCACTCCAAACAAAATGCATGTCTCACAATAAAACGTGTTAGAAAAATATATCCTAATTTGTTATTGTTCATGAAGCCGTGTCTGGCAAGTTGTTATTTTATGAGTAGGGGAGAACCGGGACGAATGAAACACTTCTTAATTAAACGTAATTTACAAAGACATCGTAAAACACTGAAAGTTAATATTTTGTCACTAGCAACCTACATCTATCCTCTGTCAAATACAGTTACATTTACAGCTCTGAACAAAACCGTTCAAGAGTTATTTAAGTAGAAGTCGAAAATGCGTTGGCTGGGACGAATGAAACAGCATGGGGGACAAATGAAACATACAGCTTAAATTATGTAAACTTCCCACAATTTCAATATTTGACAACATATCATTAATGGTACTTCAAGTATGTGTTATTTTAGATAGATTGCTGCTGGGCTATATGTCTCGGTTCATGTCTGTTAACAACTCATTGCCGTCATGGTGAAGCGCATATCTCGCGGTTATGGAAATAGCATGCACTATGCCATTAATATAGCTAGAATAATGCATGTTTCGAATTATATAATGTTTCTATAGTACAAAATGTTATTTAACTCTGTTTTACGTGGTTAAATCCACCACACATACAAATAAGTGCCCTTCATGACCCACAGGCCATCAGTCTCCATAGGTTAACATGGCAAAACTGGACCCCCTACCTGATAGCCCCAATATATATTTGCATCTTTCTAAAGCTGCTTTTCCATGTCTCACCTGCATAAAATATAGTATAAACACAGATATGTGTGCATTGACTTAGAATAAATGGGGTTTACTGCCTGGTCGGGACAAATGAAACAGGTGTTTCAATCGTCCCGCCGTAGACATTTAGCATTATAGGCTGTTTTGCATCCATTACAAACAAACATGCAATGTGAACGTCTGGGATTGGGGAGAGCACTAAATGGTCTACTGAATAAGCATGAAGTCAAACCTTTAAATGAAAAACACTCTTTAATAATCAAAAAAATAAACCGCTAATGAAGTAAACTTGTGACCATCAAAAATAGTTTATCGCCTGCAACTCCGTGATACCAGGACGTAACAGGAAGGCATTTGGCTGAGCAACGGAGGTTAATATGCTCTATGTTTTGTCCAAATGATGACTGTCTATCATCGTTGCACTAGGAGAAAACCGGAATGTTTCATTCGTCCTCCATTTCAATCGTCCCGGTTGTACCCTAGCCTTTTAGCCTACTTTATTTGTAAGAATAAAATTCTACAACAGAAGACTCATAAGAAACTAGATTTGCGGTTCCGAGGAATTGCAAGAGTGGGTTTGATCAGAGGCATGGAACTCGGCCTCATCCAAGGATTCCAACGGTACCTCATTTATGAAAATCGGGCACACGGATCAAAAGTTATCTGCATTAACGCAACATCCAATAAGCTAAAACGCATAAATATTGTGGTTGCTATGCTGGTTGTTAGGGCAATCATGCTGGTTGCACGCGAGATTTACGCCACATCCCAGAGAGTTCTGTTTTCCCAAGATGGCGCCCGTCTGTGAACGAGACGTGAACGGTACTGTTTTTCTTTTTAATAAACTGCCTGTAGACTTACACAGTTCTCAATGCTTCGGTTTACATGTAGATACCCTCATTATGCTACGGTGTGTGTTGCTATTTGGAGCCTTGGTAGTGATTTATTTTTACTCTACGTTGGTGGGTCAGGTGACGAGCCGTCGAATCACAGCACAGCACCCAGAATGCCTTGCAACACACCGTCATGAAGGGACTGAGTAACTTAACTTGAATAGTAGTGTTGCATGGATGTGCATAATATTTGTATGAATGTGTGTTTCTCAATGTTATAATCTATACAACTGTATACATGATTAAGTTTGAATCGAGCTAGCTGGGCATTGAACTGGGCTGAATGGACTGGGAAAAAGTTTTTTTATTTTTTAAATGACCTGTATGAACATGGATTCACTTTAAAAAAAGATGGCAGAGCGCAACCTTTACATTTGGTGCTGGCAAGGCATTGGACTGGGCTTCATTCGAGGATTCCAACGGTACCTCATTTATGAAAATCGGACATACGGGTCAAAAGTTACATGCACACACCTTCATATACACAGACAGCCCAGCCCAGCCCATTAGACAGTGCCAGATGGCTTAGAACTCTGCCAGATGCAAGCTTAAACAATTAGAGCTGTGATGTCACAATCAGAATTAGAATCCTGAATATTCCGCCATTCATTTCAATGGGGCCGAAAAACGCAGAAAAACGGGAATAACGCGAAAACGACAAGGGCGAGCGACACGAAAGTAACAAGCTCCCTATACCGTTTCGGGCCTGAATTTTTGGAGTTTGAACCGCGTCGATAGCTCAAACGGTCTAGGAGCAGTAGTTCGTACAAAAAGTGGGTGAACAGGAATAATATATAAGAAAACTTAAGAAGAACAATAGTGGGCTTGCTGGATCAAACCCACTAATAAAGGCCTGCCTCGAATATAATGGGAGCTCTACAGTGTGCGGATCTTCACTTTGTCCTACCTTGAATATAAGCCAGCCCCAAATAAAGACTTGTGCTTTGCGCAGCCTAAGTTATTAAAAGACTCCGGTCACAATTTGAGGATTTACGGTAGACTTAGTTATTTTTTATTACTCTGATCCAATCTGACTCTTGCTCAGCCATTTGTTTGCATTGTATCTGACTTGTATAAACAAACTGCAAAAGGTTAAATGTTCTGGGGCCATACCAAAGAAATATCTAGAACTTCTAGAAAGTTTCTCCTCCTTGTCGTAAACCTGCCATTCTAACTGAGTTGAGTCCAAGCTGTGAGGTGGTGGCACGTTCGCTGATGCTTTCATGAGTCAGGTCACTACAGGGCAGTGCTGTCGCCATCGTCCCCTCTGTCCTGCTTTGGGCTCGGGGGCTGGACAAAGACCAGAAGCTGCTGGGCGTGGGGGGAGGGAGGCGTGGGGGAGGATGTGGTGCCCCTGCTGGACGAGCTGAAGCCGTTGCCCTTCCCCCAGGGCCAGTGACCGCCAGTGACCGCCGCCGCCAGCGTCTTGCGCACCGCCTGCAGGAAGCCGTTGCCCACGAACAGGAAGATAAGCGGGTCCAGGACGCTGTTGGCCACGGCCAGGCAGAGGGTGGCCACCACGCTGCGCTCCAGCTGGACCCGGCTCTCGCACGGCGCGGGCTCCCGCGAGTAGGCCAGGTGCAGCGTGCGCTGGACGTGATAGGGCAGGAAGCACAGGCAGAAGACCGTCAGCACCAGGCAGATCAGCACCACGTCGCGCATCCTCCGCCCAGCCCGCGCCGCCAGGACGTGGCGGATCATCAGGGCGTAGCAGGCCAGCACTAGCACCAGCGGCAGCGATAACCCCACCACCACGGCCAGCGTGTTGACCCGGTACAGGAAGTTCCAGGTGTCCGCCCCGCTGGGCTCGAAGCAGCCGCTCGCCTTGACCCGGAAGCCATCCATGGCCGCCACGTATGCCACGTTGATGGTCACGACGAAGGTCCAAATGCCCGCGCACAGGAGGCGCACGCGCCGGCAGTAGACCCGGTTCTGGTGACGCAGGCGGCCGGACAGCACCAGGTAGCGACACACGCTCAGCGCCATCAGGAAGTAGATGCTGCAGTACATGCTGATGTAGAACAGGTAGGTGGACACCCGGCACGCCAGGTCCAGTACGTCCACCTCACGCTCGGTGTGCGGACGCAAGCCCGTCGAACCTCCGCTGCCGCTACCTCCGCCGCCCGACTGGGACCACAACTCCCGCATGTAGTAGCCAATGCGCAGTGGCAGGGCGAGGATGAAGATCAGGTCGGACACGGCCAGATTGATGAGGATGATGGTGGACAGCCGGTTCTTGATGGACAGCTTGCAGAACACGTAGAGGGCACTGCCGTTGCCGAGCAGGCCGAAGATGAAGACCAGGCTGTAGACCACGGCGTAGGTGGTGTGCTTGTACTCTGAGGAGCTGTTGCAAGTGGAGTCGTTGCCCAATTCCACCGCCATGGAACCTCCTGGACAAGAAATCAAAAATTCAAAAACTTGATTACAAATCTGTGATTCTTAAAGCCTGGTAACTACAGCTGCACAAGACAATGAACCATAGGCAACCAAGTGAGGAGAAGGTCAGCGATGGTGTGAAACATCACGTTAGGGGAAAGAGAGTGTCAACATGGAACAGTGAAAGTTGTCCTCTGTGGGTTTGTGCCTTGTGTGCTTGTGTGTAGGGGTGTGTAATTGTGATGGTGTGTTTTGTGTTTTAGTTTGTTTGTGTGTTTGTGTGTATGTGTGTGTGTGTGTGTGTGTGTGTGTGTGTGTGTGACTTCATGTATAGGCTGCCATTCTGCAGAACAAACAAGTCTGGAGTCATATAAATGATTTTAAAAACATTAAATAATGATGAATTGTAGTTAAGAAAAACATTCCTTTACTGGACTGATTAACAGGAGTCGTCTGAATGCAACACTGTTTTGAGAAGTTAGTTGTGCTTAAAGGCATCAAGTTAGGAGACACAACTAGCTAAGAATACACACACTCCTTTGCTCACACAAGCACAACACAAGGACTTGAGTTCACAAGCTTATGCAACACTTGAGTTTGCTATTTTCCTTTCTTTTTTCTGTTTTACAGTTTTTTTCTGGACTTTAAATTTGTCCATGTTCTCTGACCTGTGAAATATTTCAGTGCTATGGTAACTTGACAAGATACCTCAAACAAGGACATTTCCAATTTTGTACATTTTAAATAAGAAATGATTGATAATGGCATAATTATTGGCTTCTAATTGGTTTAACTGATTGCATGGTATTAATGTGACAACTTGTTTTTTTTTACTTAGTTTAAATTTCTAAATAAGCCATCCATTTGGATTGTTTGTCTGAGTTATTGTCACTGATTCATAGTGGCCAATCTATTACACCAACTGGCTGGGAAGTGCAACAGTTGTGGAGTCGGTACATCTCCAAACTCAAAAACAGACTAACTGACTAACAGCAGAGACTTTCTAATGAATGACACAGCACTCAAAAAATCCTCTATAGAAAGGATTTGGGTTTATGTTAGGGTTAGGGGTTATGTTTGGATTAGGGTTTACGTTAGTTTGAGGGTTTACGTTAGGGTTAGGGGTTATGTTTAGCCTGACGAGCCAGACCCACATTAAAATGTAGGGTCTGGGCACTCACCGTTTGCAGTGCTCAGTCTGAGGGGCAGGATAATCAGTTGTCTTTCAAATTCCCTCTGCACGCAATAGGGACAGCGGCAGCTATGAGTCCCATGCGTTTCCCACCATTAGCGGAGCTAGTTGGCTAGTTCAAACGCTTGCCAACTTAATAAAAGCTTAACTCGTGTCACACTGTTCGCCAACAGCAACATATATCTTATTTGTTTTCAAGTAGCAGGGAATTCAAGCCAAACCGTTGCAACTCTGCCATCAATCATTATGTTAAGCCCACCTAACGACTCTATACACGATTTCATTGGCCTGATTGAGTTTCGATTTCTGGAGCTCACAAGCCAACGGAGAGTTGCTAGACTAGCCCTGGCAGCAAATGTAATTGCTAGGGGCGCGTCTAGATTTCTAGGCTAGGTTATGTTTGTATTAGGGTTTACGTTAGGGTTAGTGGTTATGTTTGGATTAGGGTTTACGTTAGGGTTAGGGGTTATGTTTGGGTGAGGGTTTACATTAGGGTTAGGGTTATGTTTGGATTAAGGCTAAAGCAAATTCCTTGGTGAATTACCTTACTATTCAGATAACGTGTGAAGGCCTAATTTGTCCTACTGAAGTTTGGCCAGTAGAATGCATGAGTGTCTTTAGGTCAGCAAAGTTCGATGTCATTCGTCTTGGCCAAACAAACACTCCTGTTCCAGCCAGCTTGCACATAAAAATGCAAGAAAGAGATATCGTGCCTCTTTGGGAAACGTTAACACACAAAGACATGAGATTCCGTGCCTCTTTGTGAAACATTAACACACAAACGGACACCATCAACAAACACTGACTACAACTGTGTCCAAAAGAGCAGAGCAAACGCGCCACAAGGGACACAGTCATTCTGGAGAAAGATTATTGTTGAATGATTATCCCTTTAATTACTGTAACTCACTACAGCTGTTCTTTTCTTTGTTTGTTTCTCTCTCCCTCCTTCTCTCTCTAGGCACATTGTTCTCACTGATTGAAAAATATAATAAAAATCTGAAATAGAATGGAATACTATTGAATTTGGTTATGTTATTATTTTCATTTTATGATTTGGGATTGCACAGCATGACTGCTGCACATAAATAATATGCAATTGACCACATAAATAATATGTAGAGAAGATGTGTTCTCATCTCAGTGTGGTTCAGATTTGCAATACACTCCAGGACAGAGTGCTTCAGTTTCATGGCGACCAAATCTACAATAAATATTGGCTTGGAGGGTCCACGGGCCAGAGGGAAGGAGAGAGCGCAGCCAAGCGGATGTTTGGGAGCAGAGTGCAGTGGTGTTCATTACTGTGCAGAGTGCAGTGGTGTTCATTACTGTGCAGAGGGCAGAGGTGTGTTGAGAAATGCACAAGTTTGTTTATTTTAGATAAAGAGAAGCCAAGACGAGAGAGAGAGAGAGAGAAAAGCCAAGACAAGAGAGAGAGAGAGAGAAAAGCCAAGACAAGAGAGAGAGAGAGAGAGAAGCCAAGACGAGAGAGAGAGAGAGAAAAACCAAGACAAGAGAGAGAGAGAGAGAAGCCAATATGAGAGTCTTTTAAGGTTCCTTTATTGACAGTCAAAAAGGAAACCAGGTAACATTAAATCCAACCAATACCAGAGAGAATCGATCTGCAGTATTTACTGAGAGCCCTTAAACTCAACCCCACAATCTATAGTGAAAACTGCAGCAGTTACCCACAGACTTTCATCCAGATAATTGTCTTATGGTAGCTGCTGATCCAACCAATCGTTTTTTCCATGTTTGAGACAGAATCCCCAACACACACACACACACTCCCTCCACCCACCCACCCTCTGTGAAAGTAATCATGTTGTCAGCATGGGCTGCTTTGAGTGGAGAGACGTTGGATCCCGAAAGGCACCATGAGGAAGCGACACAGAGTCTCTGGCCAAAAGCGTGACTTGGCAACTCTGCCAGAGAGATAGAGAGAGAGAGAGAGAGAGAGAGAGAGAGAGACAGAGAGAGAGTGAGAGATAGAGAGAGAGAGTGAGAGATAGAGAGAGAGTGAAAGTGAGAGAGTGAGAGAGATAAAGAGAGAGAGAGAGATAGAGAGAGAGAGAGAGAGAGACGGCCTGCGTGCTCATGAGCAACCCTCCACAGGGTGACAGCAACCTGCAGTTCCTCTCTCCGCCACTAGGAGGAGGATGAGACAGACCGGCTGGCCCAGATATTATCAGCTCTTCCTCTCTCTCTCTTGCACACGCATGTGCACACACTCTCTCTTATCTTTGCTCTCTTTCTTCCTCTCTCTCTCTCTCTCTTTCCTTCCTGTATCCCTCTCAGTTCATTTCTTTCTCTCTTTTCATTCTTTACCTCTGCTCTCTCCTCCCTCTGCTCTCTCCTCCCTCTGCTTACACCGTTTTGGCATCGTCAACTGCCTGGCGTGGAGACTGCATCGTCAACAAAAAAAAAATCCTCTCCTTGAGATCTCTGAGCTCAGCCCTCACACAGCATTTTTTTGAAAGCTACAATCAATCTCCCAATTTTCTAAAGCTGCTCGCATATTTCAGGGTAGCCGTGGCCCACTGGTTAGCACTCTGGACTTGTAACCGGAGGGTTGCCGGTTCGAGCCCTGACCAGTGGGCAGCGGATGAAGTGCCCTTGAGCAAGGCACCTAACCCCTCACTGCTCCCCGAGCGCCACCATTGTAGCAGGCAGCTCACTGCGCCGGGATTAGTGTGTGCTTCACCTCACTGTGTACTGTTTGTGTTTCACTAATTCACCGATTGGGTTAAATGCAGAGACCAAATTTCCCTCACGGGATCAAAAAAGTATATATACTTATACTTAAAGCAGAGCAGTGATCTGGCAATGGCATCACTGATCCACAACTGTTATGTAACTGCCATATTCACAACTTCTCTGTGGGTCTGTGTTTGGCTAAGTGAAAACCGCCTCTAGTTGTAATCTGACATTCTGTAGAGTGACCGAATATTTATTACACACAAACACACACACACTCAAGCCTCTACTTCCTCACATCCTCTCTCTCTCTCTGTTTCTCATAAGAGGTATTCACACTAATGGTCGGGTGTGGTCAAAACCTGGCACTAAGTGGTAATAAGAAACCGTAGAACCCAGGCAATCTCTCTATGCATCTCTCTAGTCAAAGTACATCTTTAGTAAGGCCAGCTCGCACAGCATGACCCACAGCAAAGAGCACAACTGACAGCATTAAACAGCCATCATTATATAACCAAGATTAATAATTAAATATCATACCTGTAATTATTCAAATGGCTGTTGTAAACAAGATTGTGTGTAATGCAGTGTCATCTGGCAACGCAGTGGAGACTTGTCTTGTTCGCTGACACATCCAGTGGCAAGCGGCAAATGTCCACTTTGCAAATTTGTAAAACCAACATTAGACTTCAGTGGCATTGATACTCATGCGCAGTGTGTGTTCCATGTAGTGCGGGGAGATGTTATGATAAATGGCGCAGTGTGTGCTTCATGTAGCGCAGGGAAATAGCGTGATAAATGCAGCTCACGGCAGTCAGCGCTCACCACAGGCTCGCCATGCTCTGTCTCTTGCTCGCGTTCTCTCTAGTGTGGACAGGTCTTATCTGGGGCCAGGCATCTTGCCACAGCTTCCCCCAGTAGAAAGCCTGAGCTGTCATACGCTTTTGAAGAAGCGGCAGAGTATGACTGACTTTCTCTTGAGACAGTTATGGTTAGTTGCCACAAATGTACAGCAACTGACAGCAGAAAACACGAAATATCCACACAAGAACATAAAAAACAGTTCTTTGTTCTGCTTCATCACAAAATGTGTATTATGTGACCTGAATTTGACCTAATGTAAGCTGTAAAAGTGCACCTGGTAAAGTCAACTTCGTGGAAATCAAGATCAATTTGTCCACTCTTCTCCCAAAAAACAGTCAAACATTAGATTAAATATTACGTTTAGAGACAGCCTATGTCTGTGTGTGGAGTTAGGATGATTCTAAGGGCCCTGCACTGACAGAGGGCCCACAGAGGAACCAGCAGAGGGCCCACATTTTCTAGCAGCGCCCCTGTGGGGAATGGTGCTTAGTTATCTTAGTTATTATAATGGGCAGCCGTGGCCCACTGGTTTGCACTCTGGACCTGTAACTGGAGGGTTGCCGGTTCGAACCCTGACCAGTGGGCCGCGGCTGAAGTGCCCTTGAGCAAGGCACTTAACCCCTCACTGCTCCCTGAGCACTGCTGTTGAAGCAGGCAGCTCACTGCACCGGGATTAGTGTGTGCTTCACCTCACTGTGTGCTGTGTGTTCACTGTGTGCTGTTTGTGTTTCACTAATTCACCGATTGGGTTAAATGCAGAGACCAAATTTCCCTCACGGGATCAAAAAAGTATATATACTTATACTTATCAACTATAGTGATAAACCATGGTTATCATGGTTACCCATGAAAACAAAAAAAACATGGTCATGGTTACCCAAAAAAAACATGGTTATTCTGTCATAGTAAAACTATGGTTAATTGCCATAAGGGAGTCTGTGTTACTGTTGCCAGAATTGAATTTTAGTGAATTAGTGATACTATACTACTATACTGTTGTGCAGTTTATGGGCTACAGTGCACAGTTGGGAAGTTATGGTAGGCCTGCTTGGAGTGAATATACACACACACACTCTTAAAATGAATGTGTTGAAAACAACACAACTTGCATCGTTTTTAACACATCTATGTGTCCAGATAGGGACAACACAGTTTGCAGGTGCTATAGGCCAGTGGTTTTCAAAGTGGGGGCCGCGAGGGGGTGCCAGGGGGGCCTCAGCAATTTGAAAGGAAAAATAAAAGCAACAAATAAATACATTTGAAAAATGTTAAATATACCTATTACTATGAGGGTTGTTATACAATGCCTTTAGAATAATTTGTCGCATATCTGAACATTATATTTCCCATTATAATGACTGGGAATAATAGTAGAGTGATAGCTATCATATAGCAGAAAGCTCCAAATGCAATTTTTACACACTGTATGCTCAATCGCGAAGTGATTGTGGCTAAAATAATTATTAGAATTAGCTTAATGTAATTTTACATTTGCCGTAGTATTGTCGATGGGTTTAATAACACATCAAGGGGTCCTTGGCCAGAACCTAGTGATATTTGGGGGGCCTTGTTGTGGAAAAGTTTGGGAACCCCTGCTATAGGCTACAGACGGCTAATAATTTCAGATAGGACCAAATACGCATTTGCCATACACGCATGTAAACGAGCAACATGTTTTTGTTGTTACGTCACAGGGTGTGAATAGCTCAGCTGTGTGGCATGCTGTTTGCATCACTTTATAATTAGAAGTGGATGCTACAGTATTTGTACCCTGATGCATATAGTAATGTGTGCTATTTACACCCTGGTGCATGAAATAGCTAATTGTTGCAATCAAAACTTCTGTTTGAGAACTGATCTCTTCTTCAAATTCCACGCCTTCTCTGCAGAGACTTTGGTACACATGTACACTTACACTTCTACCACTTCTATCTCTGCCAAAACGCTTTACATGGGAATCCTGGTCTCCCACGTATTAAACCATGACACTAACCACTGAGCTATCTATTTCCACAAACAGAAGAGAGTTTGCAGGCAAACTTATAGTTCATAGGCCTGAGTGTCATAATCACAAATTTTTGTTAACTAACAAACTGATGGTTGTAGTTATTCACTGAACAAAGATTATGAAAATAAAACACAACTTTTCCACCTGAAACTTAATTTGAACAGATATTAGTACAGAAAACTTTCAAAATTCCTCACTCTCTGCTGAAACGAAAAAACGAGCACGCGAGAAACGTTTTTTTGTTGTTACGTCACAGGGTGTGAATAGCTCACCTGTGTGGCCCAGGCTATTCATACCAGGGGTGCAAATAGACACTCCGAAAATATTAAGGCAACAAGTGGCGTGCAGGGCTAAAGTTGGAGGAATCTTGTGTCGTGTTGCTGTAAAGATTGTGAGAGTGCTGCTGACTGACTAATAGACTGACTAATCGACTCACAGGTAAACGGCTTGATGTTCACAAACATTTAATTTTCTGTCTAAAGTCAGTCAGCCAACATGGTTTGGGAATTGGGCACACAGAAGCGAATTAAGTGAAATAGGTTAACATGTTTTATGTGAACAGTGCTGGTAATACCCAGCAATGGACAAACCCAGAGAAGGCTTGGTACATGTTTCGATAGATTGCAGCACCTTGTAGCCGATTAATAGCCCAATCACCTATTCCTTATGCGCAATAAAAGCTGTAGCCGGAATAGATTCATATAATCGATAATCGTTCATATTTAATATAGGCTAATGACAACCACTGCACGATGATGTCCACACGAAATGTAGCCTAATTTTCTTTCAGCAGAAGTTCCTATCAGCAAATATGGTTTGCGAATGGAACATTTTGAAAATAACTCCTTAAATGATTTCTGGTCATTTGAAGCAAGTCTATTGGGAGTTTGATCTCATCACAAACTACATCAATGGAGTAAGCCTAGCTCCTGAGCAAGCTTTGAATAATGTAAAGGTCACATCTGTTAAACTCACCTTTACATGTTTACTTTAATTAAATCTTGTTATTATTATTCATAAACCTTATATTTTAGCCTAAACAAAGCCTCACTGTCAGGCCTATTTTTTACCTTTAGTCCAGCAGCAGTGGCAGCAAAACAGTCAGACACTGTCCTGTGACACCCAGACACTGTCCTACAGTATGACACCCACTACTGTCCTTTGACACCCCACTGCTGTCTTGTGACACCCAGACACTGTCCTGTGACACCCACTACTGTCCTGTGACACCCCACTACTGTCCTGTGACACCCAGACACTGTCCTGTGACTCCCATGACTGTCCTGTGACACCCAGATACTGTACTCTGACACCCAGA
>NC_063203.1:30110748-30125748 GCF_017589495.1 Alosa alosa
TTTGTGTGTGTAGTGTAGACCAGGTCCAGGATGTTATCTCCTCTTGTTGGAAAATCAACGTGCTGGTGTAGCTTGGAAGTACAGTTTTTAGATCAGCATGGTTAAAATCTCCAGTGAAGATGGTGAAACCGTCTGGGTGTGCCTGTTGTTCACTGACAACCTGGTACAGTTCACTAAGAGCCGCGTTCTTATATCGTTGTTGTTGTTGGTAGGCGGGATGTATACTGCGACTAGCAGAATCGCAGTAATTTCCTTTGGCAGGTAAAAGGACGGCACTTTATGATCATAAACTCTGCCAGTGGTGAGCAGTGTTTGTATACTACTACAGTGTCCCGCACCATTCGCCACGGATGTAAACACAGATTCCTCCTCCTCGTGATTTACCTCCCTTTACAATGGCCCTGTCTGCTCGATAGCATGCTAGCTGCTCCAGTTGTACAGCAGAGTCCGAATGTTGTCATTTAACCAAGTCTCAGTGAAGACGAGCACACAGCAGTTACTTACTGTCCGGTTCGTTGATCTCAGCAGTCGATGTGATCCATTTTGTTGTCCAGTGATCGCATTTGCCAGGAGAATGGATGGTATGGCTGGCTGCGAGTTGGGCTGGCGCTAGCCTGGCCCGACGCCCGCTTGCCCTCTTCTGCTTCCTCGCGACACCGCTTCCCGCGCTTTCTTTCGGGAGGAGTAGCAGGCGAGTCCGTGTTGTTGCAGGCGGAGTAGTCGAGTTCCTTTAAGCGCCTCTGTTGCAAAGTCCAGAACGCTGCAAAACTTGCTTTGCAGATGTCAATTAAAACTGCCTGCTGTACTTGTAGTACGGCGTAGTAAGACAAGACGAACCGTAAAACTTTCGGACAAACACTTTTAAACGAACAAAACACCGTGCGGTTGGGACAGAGAGAGGTCGCGTGTAATGCAGCGCCGCCATCTTGGAATGGAGTTTATTCTCGAAATGTTGAGTTTAATGTCGACACGTCGAGATTAAAGTCGACATGGTATTTCAACTTTATTCTCGAAATGTCGAAGTTTAACTCATTGCCAAAAAAAACGATCGCGTTGAGTGCCAAGAACGTAATATTACGTTTTAGCTTTTTTTTTGTAAATTACTAAACTAGACACTCTAACACACCTTATATGTGATTTTGGGAACTCTGTGATGAATGGAAATGAAATATATGACGATCAAAACTCATGAAAAACGCACAATCTGGACATTTTATCTGGACATTTTATCATAACTTCGGTTGCCGCTTTGGATCGAATCGGCGTGACGATGCACGCCAGGTCAAAAAACCAGGCCATTTTGTATTGGGTCTATCACTGGGTGGCAGTCTCACCAGGTCTCGCTGATCACTTCGGAAAGTTTACACAAGTAAGTAACAGGCAACACTTCATATTTCATGAAAGACGTTATATCTCCATTTCTAGAAAAAAACAGCGATTTTGATGAAAACTAGGAACATGGAAATTAAATATATGACGATCGAAAACTCATGAAAACGCACAATCTGGACATTTTATCTGGACATTTTATCATAACTCGGTTTAGCTTAGGATTTCTAAGGAACAGAGGCGTGTAGAAATACACGGTTTGCACCCACCGAGAGCGTTCATAGCTGCATAGTATGTGTTCATAGCTATAACAGAATATTCTGTGGCTGTACAAAAATCATCAACGATGGTCTAGATTTCTGGCACTCTAGGACAAAGCTCCCGAAAACAGCTTGGCATTCAATGAGTTAATGTTGACATGGCGACTTTAAAGTCGACATGTCGAGATTAAAGTCGACATTAAATTTCAACTTTATTCTCGAAATGTTGAGTTTAATGTCGACATGTCGAGTTTAATCTCGTCATGGCAAAAATATTTTTCTCTTCATGTGTGGCACTAATACTCCGTCGTAAAAACATCACCATAGTCAAGCACGGATTAAAAAAACAGCTTAGACAATCCTCTTCCTACTACTCATGGGGATTTGTTTCCATTAATAGCAAATATTCCATGTATAGGTGTTGAATTAATCCCATGTAGGCTATATCATTTTGCCAACGTTTCTCCCGTGTGCATCCTAGAGTTCTTCTGACAATCGATCCTCTTCAAACCACGTGGGGTGAGGTGCGCAACCTCCTGACTCTGTAATTGGTTAGTGAACTTAGATTCCTGATTGGCTAGTCAAATCTGAGCATTGCCATTGGCCTTTCAACAAGAAGTTCCAGAACAGTCTCAAAAGTACTTGTACTTTTGCAGAAAATTTACTTGTGCAAGCGGCAGAGATTTGTAATGGCAGAATAGCTTCGTAATTGAAAGACAGCAACTGTGGAAGGTTTAGTACAATTTTCAATTTCAATTTAATTGTATAGAGCGCCAAAACATTACACATGTCTCATGGCGCTTTACAGAGTGTTAGAAACCTCGAGCAGATCCACAACTCAAGGGCCTGACCCATCTGCCTAGGGTCAGATACAGGACAGTAAGGTCTGTATACATGACAAAGCATATGATAGTCAGGTGTAGAGAATAGGACATGGTGTTCAAAGCCACCTGAGGTGAAAGTTACTTTGGGCTGCTTACATCTTGTAACAGTGCGTCTTCAGCTGTGCTTTATATGCGCATTTCACTATATAGACTTGGTCAGTGGCGTAATGATTTTTAGGAGGTGTAAGATAGTAATTTTTGGATCATACCCCAGACCACACTTTATGTTGTTAATTAGCACATACCTGGGCACAAGGTTTCAAAAAAATGGAGCGCATGGTGACAAATTCATCACTGACTGGGTGTACCATATGAATAAAAGTTCCGTGGCACTTTGCACCACGTTGCGTCGGGTGCATAAATGGGCCCTTAATGTCACTATGTCAAAGAGCCTAACAGATTATTTTTTTCTGAGTATAGGCTAAAAGACCCAAACCCAAACAGCACAATGGGAGTTGTATTTTTTTTGCACAATACTCAGTCAAGAAATCAGAACTTATACAGGAGACCTAAAACATACTGGCTAATTTCGCATTCCCTATGAGGTTTTTCATTTAGACTATCAAACAGAAAGAGAAAGAGAAAAGAAGCACCTGGGATATACTTAGGCTACATGGTTTGTTTTAGAAGTATTTTCATTTGAGTTGTATGAAATTGAATTCCGAAAAGCACCCATTTCATTTGTAATTGTATTCAAATACAATAACTTAAATGATGCATTTTAAATATGTAATCCTGTTACATGTATTCCGTTACTTCACAGCACTGCACACAACCCCTTTCAAGGCTGAAAGTTGGTGTCAGAATGCGCAGTTCAAGTATTTGTAGCAACTATTATGAAACTTTAAAATAATTGTTGATGTTCAGGATATAGAATCACAGATCTTTCTGTACATTCTCTACTGTTCCGTGGTCTGGATGGATGACCTTATGATTCTTCTCAGCAGGTGAAACCTGGCCAGCAACAGCTCACGGAAACGCTCCGTCATAAGAAAGTAGAACACAGGGTCGATGACAGTGTGCATGTAAGCCATTGGCCTCGTCACAATGTACAAGGCTTCAATTCGGACAATGGCACAGTCTGACAGCCCAGCTACGAGTCGCGACAGGATCCTCACATTCTTCATGACGTAGTAGGGCAGGTTTAGCAGCAGGAACATATATGCTGCCACCTGCACGATACGCAAGGGCCTCCTGAAAGACTTCACCCGTTGCACAAACACCCTCAGCAACGAGGCAATCTTGTGCGTAGACACAAAGAGAGACACCAGGGGCAGGACGTACCCACAACATGTCAGACTCAGACTGTAGCCCAGGAACCCCCAGGTCTTCGACATACTCGCGAAGTCCATGCACACCGTGTAGTTGTTGTCCGCCAGGCTCCTGACCGTGTAGTGGAGAAGGGGGCTAATCATGAGATGGACGGCGACCCAGGTGACCAGGCAGGCCGAGACAGCTCCTCGGAGAGAGAGCAGTGTGTTGGTGCGCTGCGGATGGAGGAGCAGCAGGTAGCGGTCCAGGCTGACCAGAGCCATGAAGAGGATGCTGGCGTACATGTTGACGAAGAGGATGTAGCGGTTGAGAACACAGCTGACCGGACGATGTCTCCGTCATGTCGTTGGCGTACAGGTAGGAGAGGCGCGGCAGAGCGCACACACAGATGATGTCGGACACCGCCAGGTTGTACAGGTAGACGTTGGTACTCCGCCATTCCTGCAGGCACAGCGGGTAACCCAGGACGACCACTAGGTTGCCCAGGAAACCCAAGGTAAACTCCAGGGCGTACATAGGGCAGAGGTAGTACTTCTTGAGGATGACGGTCAGTTCAGTGCAACTATCAGCCTAGAAAGCAAAAAACACAAAAGCCAGGATTTGAACCGTGTCAGCATAGAACAGGAGACTTCTTTCAGGCTACGTTTATACGGTGACGATGAAAAGAGAAGACGCAGAAGTGGCGTCTCGTCTTCATTTTTTTATTCGCGTTTAGACGAGCTTTCTCAGGGGGAAATCTGTGTTTATATGAAGACGCAAGAGTATGTGATACTCAATTGGATATGCATTCCAGACCGCTGGGTGGTGGTGTGATAGAACCCCGGTATGTCACGCGCAGACATTCTAATTTGACAGTTTAGCCAGAGAGGTAATCAAGGATCTTTGGTTTAGCCGTTTAGACGGAGACGCAAACCGGGTCGTCTTCAAAACTCTACACTCTGGAAGGAGTCTTCAGATTTTTGCGTCTTCAAGCCCCGATGGCGGGGTCGCCGTGTAAACGAAAGGCCCTTATGATAAAATATTTTGTCGTCTTCCTTCGCAATCGTTCTCGTATAAACGGCCCCTCAGGCTTAGTGAATTATTGCATTGGAATGTAGATCTTACTGGAATGCATCTTATTTGTATTTCTCTTATTGCCTTATTTCACATATCTTGGTCTGTCTTGGTCTACTCTTGGTCACTAGAGGTCAATGGAGAAACAGGTGTCTCTGATTGGAAATCAGACAAGTGTCTCTGATTGCCAGCAAGTATCGCCCATAGACAGTAAGTTGTTTGCCCCCAGCAATATGGCGGCCGCATTCACGTATGCCACCTAATAGAACTCGACGGACAATGCGTTATCTAGCTTTCGAATATCTATGGTTCAGTCTACCATGGGTTAATTCGGATAAACACGGTTTCAGAAATTACCTTCTTATTATGTTCAAGCCTTGAATATTATTTTTTATTTTATCTTTAAAATTTTGAGGCAGCCGTGGCCTACTGGTTAGCGCTTCAGACTTGTAACCTTAGGGTTGCCGGTTCGAACCCTGACCAGTAGGCACGGCTGAAGTGCCCTTGAGCAAGGCACCTAACCCCTCACTGCTCCCCGAGCGCCGCTGTTGATGCAGGCAGCTCACTGTGCCGGGATTAGTGTGTGCTTCACCTCACTGTGTGTTCACTGTGTGCTGAGTGTGTTTCACTAATTCACGGATTGGGATAAATGCAGAGACCAAATTTCCCTCACAGGATCAAAAGAGTATACAGTATATACGTAAGGGATAATGCCCGACGAGGTGTCCATTATCAGAAATAAATGGACGACACAGAGGCGTGAACCGCAGAGTCTATTTATTTCTGATAATGGATGCATCGAAGGGCATTATCCCGTTTATACCATGGTCACTTACGAAATAAATAAATATGAAATCAATTATTAACACTAAGTGAGTTTTAGAGCTAAAGTCGTTAGTTTTTTCAGCTGTTTATCACAACGCTGTGGAATGTTGAAGTCACGGCTGAGCAGACTAACTCAGGCGTTGTCAAGCAACGGAAAGTCTTTTTATAGATGTAGTATATCACTTTTTAAACGACACCCTTTTCAACCTAGACCATTGGTATACTTATACTTATACTATATACTTATACTTATCTGTAAGTAGACCATGTGTGTTGGAGGAATATTTCTCACAAAACATCTTTGAGTTTCGTACTACTTATGTCTTTTGTGCATACTTTAGTTAGCTAAGCTATGCTAGCTCTCGTAGATATTCCAAGTCAGGTTTAAAATGCTAATTACTAGCGATCTCTGTTCTTTGAAGTTATGTGGTTTGCAGCATAGCTATGTGTTGTGTTGTATTTCACGTGTGTTGTTGATTTCTTAGATATGTTTTCTGCATTCTTTTACAGTTTTACAATGAGTGTCTGTACTTTGAGTGACTGAAAGTGAAGTATTGTTGGTAACTTCAGTAAAGACAAGAAAAGTCAAGCCTTCGATTTATTGGAAACTTCTGACCAACAGAGTTAGTTGGCTGTCTAGTTGCGCTGCTGGCAACACAGTACGAGGACAGCATGCACTTCCTTATTCCGCCCACCCATTTTAGAAATATATTTTCTTCCGCCTTGTGCGCAAACTTCCAGTTGGCTAGTTCCGGCTAATTAGCTAGATAGAGAGATAGATACTTTATTGATCCCCAAGGGGAAATTCAAGGGTCTCAGTAGCATACAGACATCACACACAACATGCACTTACAGCAGAAATGGTAAACATAAGTATAAGTATAAACATATAACTAAACTCCACTGTACAATAAAGACAGTAGAAGATAAAAAAGATAAGAAAACTAGGTAACACTTTATTTTAATGTGTCGCTGTTACAGTGTACCTACCTAATTAGGTACAGTGGTACAACCTGTGTAACAACATGTACTATCAGGTACTATCATTGTACTTGCATTATGTATTCGTGGGTACCTACATATAGTTGTTACATTGTAATACTGAGTGCTTTTACAAAACTTTGCCAATTTGTCTAAATTTTCATCAGAGGCAAAGAGCTGACCTGAGACCTGCTGGATGGGGTAAATCTGGTCATGATAGATTTGATATACAAATCATTCTTAGCTCCAGTCAAGGCCTCATTGTCTTCAGTGTACAGCTGTGCTGCTACAACCTTGTTACTCTTTGATACAGTGGAATAAACCTATTAAGTGTACCAGTTAATTACTTACATGTACATATGACATGTATGTTATGTCTTCGATGTCTTGGAACAGGTCTACTAATTCACATGTACTGTGTGGTGTAACAGCAGACATGTTTCAACACATCAATTGCAGGATGCATGACATCATTGACAGGATGTATATAATATGTATGTACTTTAACTGGTAATGTAAAGTACTTAACTGGTACACTTTATTTTAATGGGTTTATTCCACTGTATCAAAATAGTAATAAATGTGTACCAACACAGTTGATACATGTACTACAGTATGTAGGGTAATGGCAGACATGTTCCAAGACACCAATGACACAACATACATGTAATATGTAATTGTAAGTACTTAACTGGTACACTTCATTTTAATGGCTTTGTGCCACTGTATCAAAGAGCAATAAGTGTGTACCAACACAGTTGATATATGTACTATGTAGTGAATTAGTAGACCTGTTCCAAGATATCGAAGACACAACACAACATACATGTCATATGTACATGTAAGTAATTAACTGGTACACTTAATAGGTTTATTCCACTGTATCAAAGAGTAACAAGGTTGTAGCAGCACAGGTTGGAGCTAAGAATGGTTTGTATATCTATCATGACCAGATTTACCCCATCCAGCAGGTCTCAGGTCAGCTCTTTGCCTCTGATGAAAATTTAGACAAATTGGCAAAGTTTTGTAAAAGCACTCAGTATTACAATGTAACAACTATATGTAGGTACCCACAAATACATAATGCAAGTACAATGATAGTACATGTTGTTACACAGGTTGTACCACTGTACCTAATTAGGTAGGTACACTGTAACAGCGACACATTAAAATAAAGTGTTAAATACACTATATAAATTAAATTAAGAAAGTCCAATGTGCTTGAGGGTGATCAAGCATAAGACGCTTGTAGTGACAGGACCGGGACTGGTAAGGTGCTAAAGGGAGTGAGTGTCATGGTGAAGGTGCAAACAGTAGTCCAACCATAGTCCTTAGTTATGTGTGCATGGCAAGGTGCTCAAGAGAGTGAGTGTCATGGTGAAGGTGCAAAAAGTAGTCCAACATTAGTCCAACAGTGCAAGAGTAAGGTCTAGAGACCAGCATAAATAATATGGACAAATAGGAGAGTAAAGTATAATGTAGACAAGGTAAAATAAAAAACTATTTCAGTGCAAGAACAGGTTGAGGTAATAGGGTTATAGCCATTCATTCATTCAGTATTGTAGCAGAAGCCTGACCGCAGCCATTGATCATGTGTGCTAATATAGCATGAAAAACAGTGTAGCAGTAAAACAGTAGTGAAAACATTAGGCTGTGTACATTAGTAAAACAGTAGTAAGCAGTAGTGGGCAGTCAATACTCAAACATGGACATGGAGAGCTTAATTGGGATAACACGGCAAAAGAGGATAGAGAGGCTAACTTGGTAGGAAACGAAAATGACTAGCAGGAGGTCAGATGGCAGTATTGTACTTCGCCACACAAGGCTATTCAACTCTACGGAGTGGATAGATGATAAGCGGCAGTGACCTCCCGTATCGTATGGAGATATATTTTAGAGACAGATTGGTCATTCTCAGGACAGTATATAATTGTCATAATATGTTCTTATAAAGTGTTTTCTTTATATTTACCCAAATCTCAATGCATTATCTGATTATTTACTATGGGGCGTATTATACAAACTTCCTAACTCGCAAATCGTATCTTATCTGTTTGGTAACCTTAGTAGTTTAGAAATTCATTACAGAATAGCCGCTCCTAAGTCAGTGTTCTCCTAACTTCAGATACAGTAGGAAAGGTATATTACAGAAATGTCTTAAAGTAACCAAAATCCTAAAAAAATGTTTAGGATGACCCATAACATATGATGCCAGCCATCTCGATAGAACTCTGCTATCTCAATGTATCGCAATGGATATAGCCTAGGCCTACTGCTCAATGCGAAGTTCGGGCACAAAGGGGGCAAAGATGGCAGGCCCCCTGTTTGCGTGCTGAATAAGGTGAATAAGTAGGGCTATAAGCAGGGGCGTCGGACTGGGGGTAAAACCACTACTGATTATAGGGGCCCAAGGGGAGAGAGGGCCCTTGAAAAGTCTGGAATATATTTTATTTTACTGGGTTGAGGAACATGGAGGCCCCATCAGGACTGCCTATGCAGGAGCCCAGGATCTTCTGCTACAGTACGGCCCTGACTATAAGTATACGTTTATAACGGAGGCCAGGATCTTGTGCTACGACCCTGACTATAAGTATACGTTTATAACGGAGGCCAGGATCTTGTGCTACGGCCCTGACTATAAGTATACGTTTATAACGGAGGCCAGGATCTTGTGCTACGGCCCTGACTATAAGTATACGTTTATAACGGAGGCCAGGATCTTGTGCTACAGCCCTGACTATAAGTATACGTTTATAACGCTGTGGCCGGCCCACGAGCATCTTCTGCCCCAAGGCTGCACGCACATCTAGTTTTGTGCTAAACGGAAACCTGTCTATATTTCTGAAGAATACATTGTGTTGTCTCGGGCCTGCTGCACTTCTTTTGAAATTAATTTAAATACTGTAATCAAATACGTCATAAAGTTCCTTGGCACCACCATATGTCAGTCCCTAAAGTGGGAGGTCAACACCAACCTCATTATAAACAAAGCCCACCAGAGGCTTCACTTTTTGCGCCAGCTGAGGAAGTTTGGTGTAGCTAGGGATGCAGTTAAGCAAGTGGTATTGTTTACATCAGGGATATGTGCAGTGTATTAACAGTAACATTATAAGAGCAGAATAAATATGCATATGCAGTATGAACACTATGGACATAGTGTATACAGGGGCAGACTGGGACAAAAAAACGGCCCTGGCATATTTGGCCCAAGTGGCCCTCAGATCGGTCAGGAACACCTAATTAGATACAAAATCCTTGCATTGCCGTTAAATATGCATATTATTTAAAACTAAGTGTCGTTGATCACTGAAAATGGACAAATGTAGGCCTGTGTGGTGGAAAAAACCCGTTCAATTCAAGACCAAATAAGCACTCAGGTAAAGCACTCAGGTAAAGCACTCAGGTAAACCTCGATCCACTGAGACAAAAGTAGCCGTTGAACTGTCAACATTTTAATCACAATAATACAAAGTGACACAGCCTGACTAAGTCTAAGCCCATGCAACACTGAGCAGTAGAGTGAATGTATATTCTGCAGAATATTTAACCCAATTTGAGATCTGAGCCAAATCTGAGTCTGGATCAGCTGTGCTCCATACTTTATGCTCACAAAGGGGTCAAAGGTCCTCCTATTTCCTATATGCAACAATCCAATCAGAATTTGGTGTCCACCTTCTCAGTAGATTACTGAAGTCTTGGCAAACCAATAAGGGATATGACATCAATCCACCTTACAAAGCATTTTTGGGTGTTGTCATGGAAACTTTTCTATCCTCAGATAACCTTTTGTCCTTTTACTTTCCTTTTAATTGTCTTGTTAACCAAGTATAGAGAAGAATAAATAGCTGATAGACAGGCTAACGTTTCTCTGACCACAAACACTTGCTGTGTTCAGATGGCCCTTCTCTACAGAAAGTACAATCTTGACCTTTCTATGTGTAGCCTACACTATCACTCTGACTGATCAGAGGTAGCCATGGAGCACATGATCTCCATATTCAAGTAGGCTGCAAGCAATTATGAAAGACGAATTTCTGCTTGAATTCAAAGTGTCATTTCAAATTATTCAATAGGCTACATTTACCACATAGCATTACCAAAACATTACTGAAGCCTGTGTAAAGAACTAAATTACCTAGATAGTGGTAGACCTTATTGTCATTTATACCAGTTATCACCACTATACGACAACTGAAAGAACAGAAAATAAACAGGGCAACTTTGTTGCCTGTTGGTGGAAATATTTTGTATTCCTATAGGCTACCTACCTACATTGCTGGTACATTTTAGAACAGTACAGCTACAAGAGCTAATTCCCTTTAATGTCTTTCTACATTGGTGTTATTTTTGCACACTAGGCACTACCGGCACCCGCCACAATTTCAACGTGTAGGCCACAGTACTTCGAGTAACTATTTTGATGCGCTGACAAAATCCTGGCTCTGAGCCAAAATGGGAGGGGTGGGGCCTGACAAGAGCTGTTATTGGATCAGTCCAGTGTCAGTATGGAAAATGGACCAATGAGCCTCTTACTGCCTCTCCTTTGAGCAGATTGTTGGCCAGTTGGTATGCCAGATGGCCAGTCCGCCTCTGGACATATATGTACAGATATATGCAGTGTATTAACAGTAAGCGTAGTTACAGTAGTATTAACAGTATGAGTAGTTACAGTAGTATTAACAGTAAGAGTAGTTACATCAGTATTAATAGTTACAGTGTATTAACAGTAAGAGTAGTTACAATAGTATTAACAGTAAGAGTAGTTACAGTAGCATTAACAGTAAGAGTAGTTACAGTAGTATTAATAGTAAGAGTAGTATTAACAATAAGAGTAGTTACAGTATTAACAGTACGAGTAGTTATAGTATTAACAGTAAGAGTAGTTAGTTGTATAAGTAATGATAATAGTAGTACAAATAATATGTGTATGTGCAGTATAAACAGTATAGATAGATATGTACAGTTGACTATGGAGGATAGCAGTAACATTATATATACCCCATATATAGTATTATCAGGGGGGCTCTCTGGGGGCCCCCTGTCAGTGCTGGGCTCTTAGAATTGCCCTAACACCCCGCCCCTTTTGGTCACTTGTCTTCAGTGTGGGACATGTAGATGTACATATTTACACTTTAGAATGCTGAGGGGGTTAATCCAGCTATCAAACCATCTTTCATTCTGAGAAACGCCTCGCACAGGATGTGATGAAGAGGCCAGACGTGTGAAATGTTCACAGTGGTTCAAGAACCACAGGTCACATCATCACTGGACTGGCCTTCTCGTTCTGTAAGGTGATTTTCTTTCTTTCTCTTTATTGCTTTTCTCATCTTCTTTTGAAAATGAATGAAAAACTGAAATCTAGTGAGTGTATACAAATATTCAAACATATCAGATTATCTCAGATAGTAGTAATTCATCAAGCTTTCACTGAGTGGACTAGCACACACTGTCACGTTGCCCAAGAAAGCTCTGAATGAGAAATAATAACTTTGTTATTCGGTTCATTGGTCTTATTTGATGGCCAATCCACTTCCAAGGGTTTGTCTCAAATAAAGACCATCCACTTCCAAGAGTTTGTCTCAAATAAAGACCATCCACTTCCAAGGGTTTGTCTCAAATAAAGACCATCCACTTCCAAGAGTTTGTCTCAAATAAAGACCATCCACTTCCAAGGGTTTGTCTCAAGTAAAGGATTGTTTGCCTTGTGCTTTAGGGTATCTCCTCAACTCAAGCTACAGTTAATGACCATGTATAACGCACCATGTGTTACGTACATTATTTGTGAATTTCATACATTATTATTTGTGAATTGCAGTGTGAGCTTGTGTGTCTGTGTGTTTACATGTGATGGTGGTTTAGGCTTGATTTTAGATAAGTTTCTTAACTGGAAGAAACTAGCTTTGACTACAGACTTGACCTGTTTGTCAAAAGTAAGATCTCTGTCCTTGATTCCACCCAGGCGCTTTACAGAGGGCTTTACATAGGGCCTCAGGGAGTCTAAGTCCATACCCTGGGTGAAACGTCCACTGGGTCCTAATAGCAGGACTTCAGTTTTGTTGTTATTTAAATTACAAAAAAATGTAAGGCCAGGCTTTGACATCATCAAGACAGTCTAAGAGAGGTTTTAAAAAGTCTTGACCTTTCAGGGGAAGATAACTGTGGGTGTCATCTGCATAGCAGTGGAAAGAGATACCATTTATTCTAAGGATGGAGCCTAACGGGAGCATATAGTGGGCAAAGAGGATGGGCACAAGAATGGATCCCTGAGGGACACCACAGGATAGAGGTGCTGAGGAGGAAACAAAGTCACCTGTGCTGACAGAGAAACTTCTATCAGAGAGGTATGATCTGAACCACTTGAAGGCAGTACCTTTAATACCAACACACTGCTCAAGGCGAGAGAGAAGGATGGCATGATGGACTGTGTCAAAGGCCGCTGTGAGGTCTAGCAGGATAAGTATAACAGTATCACCAGCATCAGTAGCTAATAGAATGTCATTGCAAATTGCAAGTGCAGTTTCAGGGTTTAAAACCGGACTGGAGCACTTCAGAGATGCCTTGTGTGTCTAAAAAAGATTGCAGTTGATGGAGGAAGTGGAAGAAATAAAAGCTTGACGAGTGTGACCATCACGCAGAGGCAGTGCTGTTAGTCCAAAATAGCTTTGACCTTGGTATATCTTGGTCTTGTTAGTGACAACATTGCCCTATTGCCCAAAAATGTTTTTCAAAATACAAAAAAAGTTTCTGAGAAATCAACATTATTTACAGATATGTCAGCTGAGGCCATTTCCTAACTCTGTGGACTTTAGCTGTAACCATCTGATGTATAACTGTATTTCACACATAGGCTACTATGACACTGTAATAGGGTTTGATAGGTTTTCAACATCAGTATGGAAGGTTACGTGTACACAATAGTTCTATTTGATCACATTGCACACTGGATCTGTCAGCCAATTATTCATGGTGCCTTAGAAGGTATTGGTTGTTTTGGCTGAAGTCCTGGATATGAGGTCCATGTCCTGGTACTGGTTGGTTTGGCCGAAGTCCTGGATATGAGGTCCCTGTTCTTGACATGTGTTGCAGTGAGGGAGTTCCGTCGTTCTGAAAACATAGAGGCTATTTCCAAGGGTCTCCAGCAGATGGTGCCAGAGATGTTTCATATTTTAATAAAGTCCCAGGGTCTGGTATTACCGCTGTGTCTCTTGGCTTCATGCACTCGACTGCATGCACCCCCTCAGAAACGTATTGTGATGACTTGACTTGACTATTCAGTAAAGTTTATTTATATAGCGCATTTCATACACAGAGGTCATTCAATGTGCTTTACATAAACAAAACCAAACAATAATAACAAATAAAAGCATGGAAGGGCAACATAGTCAAATAATAGTTAAAAGGTAAAGATCATAATAAAAAGAAAACATAAAACACAAGGTAAAATCATTTAAAAAAATGATAGAGACAAGGTAGAATAATTATCAAGGCAGATTCAGAATTTGTAACTCGGCGAAAATTATAAAACAAACATGATGTGAACCTGGCTGGACAGCTGAAGGCCAAAGTAAGCACACGCCTGTCTGTCTTTCTCTTTTATATGCAACCCCAAATCAGAAAAAAGTTGTGACGTTGTGTAAAATGCAAATACAAACAGAATGTGATAATATAGAAATCTCATATTAATCTGCAAAAAGGACTTAGATATCAAATGTGGAAAATGAAAATGTTGACTATTTCATGGAGATATATGTTCATTTTAAATTTGATGCAGCAACATGTTTCAGAATAAGGGACGGTTTACTACTGTGCAGCTTCACCTCTTCATTTACCAACATTCTGTAAATGTTTAGGAACTGAGGAGATAATTTGCTAGTGTTTTAAGAATGAAATGTTGTCTCATTCCTGCCCAATATAGGATTTCAGTTGCTCAACAGTCTGGGGTATTCTTAGTCATGTTTTTCATTCCATGATGCACCTAATTTGACAGGTCTGGATTGCAGACAGTCCATTTTAGCACCTGGACGACTCCTCTATGGAGAAATACTGTTTAAATATGTTCAGAATTAATTTTGGCATTGTTTTCCTGACATATTCAATGGCATTATATGTGCATGCAATGATTTCCATACAGAAACAATGCAGTGCCATCTGAGGTACAAAGGACCACGGCCATCCTATATTACTTTTTCAGGTCTGTCCCTTTTTTGCAAAGATTCCTCTGGATTCTTTGAATATTTTAATGATATTATGTACTGTAGATGATGAACTCTCCAAATACTTCGCAATTTCATGTTGATAACCCTGTGTAAACCTTTACCTCTAAGACAGGGGTTCCCAAACTTTTCAACCCGCGACCCCTAAAATAACCGTGCCAGAGACTGGCGACCCCCACTATC
>NC_063203.1:30130748-30135748 GCF_017589495.1 Alosa alosa
TCCTGCTCTTCTCCCTGCTCCTGCTCTTCTCCCTGGCCCTGCTCTTCTCCCTGGCCCTGCTCTTCTCACTGCTCTTCTCCCTGGCCTCGCTCTTCTCCCTGCCCCTGCTCTTCTCCCTGGCCCTGCTCTTCTCCTGGCCCTGCTCTTCTCACTGCTCTTCTCCCTGCCCCTGCTCTTCTCCCTGGCCCTGCTCTTCTCACTGCTCTTCTCCCTGCTCTTCTCCCTGCCCCTGCTCTTCTCCCTGGCCCTGCTCTTCTCCCTGGCCCTGCTCTTCTCACTGCTCTTCTCCCTGGCCCTGCTCTTCTCCCTGCTCTTCTCCCTGCTCCTGCTCTTCTCCCTGCTCCTGCTTTTCTCCCTGGCCCTGCTCTTCTCACTGGCCCTGCTCTTCTCCCGGCTCCTGCTCTTCTCCCTGGCCCTGCTCTTCTCACTGTCTAAGCCAGACTGGAATCAGCTGTGGTTGGCCCAATTTACCCAACATAAATCAATTGTGTGTCAATTATTCTATTGTCAATTATAATTGTTTGTTTGTATTATCAGTTGAGATATATTGTTTTTGAACTGATATCATTGCAGAAGCAGAGGTTTTTATACTGTATCTAAGGTTTGGAATATTGTTTTTGCTATTGTGGGATGTTGTGTGTTAACATTCGTAAATACTGCAAAAACAATCCATAATTTTGTTGGGAGGTATAGCTTGTCTGTTAAGAAAATGTAAGCATTGAGGAAATTTGTTCACACGTCTAAATCAAACGCGTCTAAATCAAACATTGCGAGTGACACAAAAAATTATCTAAACGGGCAAAAAAAAAGAAAAATACACTAAAGTCACCGAAAATCTACGGCACAAGAACAAGAAGAAAGGGCGATCACGACAAGCTGATCAGCACCAACAACAAGCAAAGGTCACGACCAATAGGAAAAGATTTTCACAAAGGGAAAATCGGACTTATTTAGAAAGGCTAACAAATTAGGCCACAAATATGGTTCAAAACCCGGCTAAGCGAGCCCCCATTTATATGTTACGAGCCCATCAAATGATATGAAATGGTGCAACATAACATACAAAGGCCATAGAGAAGTGGTGACGGTGCACAACAACTTAATTTAATGAAGGATTGTGGTTTGACATAAACGGAGCATGGTTGTACTAAAGCAACCAAAACAGAACAGAAAGGAAACCCTGACCACACATATCTGCGGGGAATTATGGATCTTGCCTGACTCCCGACCAGAAACAAAAGCAGGAGTGTAAACGCAACAAAGTAGCGCAGCACTGTTCATGAATGCATATGTGTGTGTGTGTGTATGAATGCATATGTGTGTGTGTGTGTGTGTGTGTATGAATGCATATGTGTGTGTGTGTGTGTGTTTAGGGGCACACTAGGTGTCCTCTATGCCATAGTGTGTGTGTGTGTGTGTTTGTGTGTGTGTGTGTGTGTGTGTTTAGGGGGGCACTAGGTGTCCTCTATGCCATAGTGTGTGTGTGTGTGTTGTGTTTAGGGGGACACTAGGTGTCCTCTATGCCATAGTGTGTGTGTGTGTGTTTAGGGGGACACTAGGTGTCCTCTATGCCATAGTGGTGTGTGTGTGTGTGTGTTTAGGGGGACACTAGGTGTCCTCTATGCCATAGTGTGTGTGTGTGTGTGTGTTTAGGGGACACTAGTGTCCTCTATGCCATAGTGTGTGTGTTTTAGGGGACACTAGGTGTCCTATATGCCATAGTGTGTGTGTGTGTTTAGGGGGACACTAGGTGTCCTCTATGCCATAGTGTGTGTGTGTGTTTAGGGGGACACTAGGTGTCCTCTATGCCATAGTGTGTGTGTGTTTAGGGGGACACTAGGTGTCCTCTATGCCATAGTGTGTGTGTGTGTGTGTTTAGGGGGACACTAGGTGTCCTCTATGCCATAGTGTGTGTGTGTTTAGGGGGACACTAGGTGTCCTCTATGCCATAGTGTGTGTGTGTGTTTAGGGGGACACTAGGTGTCCTCTATGCCATAGTGTGTGTGTGTTTAGGGGGACACTAGGTGTCTCTATGCCATAGTGTGTGTGTGTTTAGGGGGACACTAGGTGTCTCTATGCCATAGTGTGTGTGTGTGTGTGTTTAGGGGGACATGCCATAGTGTGTGTGTGTTTAGGGGGACACTAGGTGTCCTCTATGCCATAGTGTGTGTGTGTTTAGGGGGACATGCCATAGCCTTGATGTGAGCTCCACTCAGCAGGCTCCTGTGCTCTCTGCTGTCCTACTTCCTCTCCTGACACACTTACACACCGCAACACTACTCTACTGCTCCCCTGCCATTATACAGTGTGTGTGTGTGCGTTACAGTGTGTGTGCGTGTGTGTATGTGTGTGCGTGTGTGTGTGTGTGTGTGTGTGTGTGTGTGTGTGTGTGTGTGTGTGCGTGTGTGTATGTGTGTGTGTGTGTGTGTGTGTGTGTGTGTGTGTGTGTGTGTGTGCGTGTGTGTGTGTGTGTGTGTGTGTGTGTGTGAGAGAGAGAGCTTGTGGCCTCTGCACTGCTTCCCCAGTCGCTCCCTCAACACCAGTGCCAGGCAGAATGCTCTAGAAAACCTGATCTATAATTCAGCTGTGCGTGTGTGTGTGTGTGTATAGTTTGCACATGTGTGTTTCTGTGTGTGTGTGTGTAAAGTGTGGTGTGTGTGTCCTAAGGGAGAAAGAACAGGAGGCTGTGGAATAGTATGCAGGTGTGTGCCCTCTATATGTATATAGGCATGTACGTGTATGTACACGTGTGAGTGTGTGTGGGTGTGTGTGTACGTGCATGTGCATGTGTGTATGTGTATGTGTTTGTAGTGTAGTGTCCATGCTTTGTGCGGATATATATAATCTAGTCTTCTGTGCAGCAACAATCCCTTTGAGCACCATAAGTATGCGTATATGATTTGAGCACCATAAGTATGCGTATATGATTAGAGTTTCTCAGAGGACAGGGGGACTGTAAGTAGGACAGTGCTGAAGAGTGGACGCAAGGCATATATATATATATATATATATATATATATATATATATATATATATATATATATATATATATATATAGAGATAGAGAGAGAGAGAGAGAGAGAAAGAGTGTAATTGTGTGTGTGTGTGTGTGTGTGTGTGTGTGTGTGTGTGTGTGTGTGCGTGTGTGTATGTGTATGTGTAATTCACTGTTAGCTGGCCTGCCTGCTTATTTAGTAAGATTGTTACTACTGATCCAGAATGCTGCAGCACGTCTGGTCTTCAATCAGCCAAAGAGGACACATGTAACTCCTCTCCACTGGCTCCCTATAGAGGACACATGTAAATCCTCTCCTAGTTACTCTCCATTGGCTCCCTGTAGTGACCAGAATAACATGTAAATCTCTCACCTTGGCCTAGAGGGCGCTCACTGGATCTGCTTCCTGCTATCTCAATTCTCTGATCCAGCTGTACATCCCCAACCGCCGACTGCGGTCTTCTGATGAGCGTCTGTTGTGTCGACCGGCCATAAACGCTAGGTCAAATTCAAGACTCTTTTCTTAAGTGGTTTCTTTTTGCTGGAATGAGTTGCCCAGTGCTTTCCATTCCTGTGATAGTTTTGGATCTTTCAAGACTCTAAAAGGGTCTAAAGACATATCATTTCAGCACTTAATCTTAAATGTATCAGTTAATGTTTATCTACTATAATATTTCTTTATTTTCATTAGGCTACTAATCATATATATTGCATAGACATTATTATTTATTATTGCTATTTTCCTTAATGTAGTCTTACCAACATTTTAAAACGGTTCACTGTTAGTTTGAACTATTGTAGTGTTTTTATTTGTAAGTCGCTTTGGACAAAAGTGTCTGCTGAATCCCATGAGCATAAGCATAAGCATAAATGGAAGGACCTGTAGAATGATGTGGACCGTGTAGACCCGTCACTCTTCCCAAAGTCTTTGGGATTCTGTTTCTGTTCAAACCAACACCATCAACCAGATGTGTGCTCACCTGCCGGCCACACACACATACACACACACACACACACACACAAGCTGATCTGCCGGCCTGCAGGTGACCTCTGGAAAAATCGGCCATTATGAGGACGGCAACACTCTGCTGTCTTCTTCAGATTTAACATGCTTATGAACTGCATAAATCACTGCATGAAGGAGGGGTGAGAGACTGAGCAGGATGGGAAATAGAACACACACACACACACACACACACATCAAAACACACACGCACACACACATACGCACACACGCACACACACACACAAACCCAAAAGACAGTAAATCAGGGCCTGTGCTGTAAGAGGTCTCCTCTGAGCCTTCCTCCCCGACATCAGCAGCCGCAGCAGGAGGTGCTGAAGGAGGTGGGGGAAGAGATGGAGCAGGAGGTGCTGAAGGAGGTGGGGGAGGAGAAGATGGAGGAGGAGGTGCTGAAGGAGGTGGGGGAGGTGGAGATGGAGCAGGAGGTGCTGAAGGAGGTGGGGGAGGAGGAGATGGAGGAGGAGGTGCTGAAGGAGGTGGGGGAGGAGATGGAGCAGGAGGTGCTGAATGAGGTGGGTTGAGCTTGAGAAAATTGTTTTGAGATGCATTCAGTGAGGGAGCGTGGTGGGGGGTCAGAGGGAGAGGTAGTGGTAAGATAGAGTTGGATGTCATCTGCATAGCAGTGGAAGTTGAGACCGTGGCGGCGAATAATCTGACCAAGAGGGAGGATGTATATGAGAAAGAGGAGGGGCCCAATATGAGAAAGAGGAGGGCAAGTACAGAACCCTGGGGGGTACCACGAGTGACAGGGGACTTGGGGAACTGATGTGGACCAAGTGTTACAAACTGCTTTCTGTTGGTGAGGTATGACTGAAACCAATTGAGGGCTGTGCCAGAAACACCAATAGCAGACAGATGGGAGTTTAGAACATTGTGGTTGATGGTATCGAAAGCAGCACTAAGGTCAAGGAGAATGAGAATGTTAAGTGAACCAGAGTCAGCAGACAGGAGGAGGTCGTTAACTATGCGTAGAAGGGCAGT
>NC_063203.1:30145748-30170748 GCF_017589495.1 Alosa alosa
AGTGGATGAATGTGTTGTAACAGATGATGAACAATGTGCTGGATTACTAAACCAGATTGCCCTGACCTCAGAAATACTTGATGAGTATTGAACTGTGAATTAAAGAATGGAAAATGAACCATAACTGCAAACAATGACCTCATAATAAATAATAAAGTGCAATGAATGAAATGTATCATTACAAGTATTTTAGTAGCCTGTCATTGTAAAGTCTAGGGAATTATGTACTTAGAGAATTGTATGTCTCAAAACTGTTTAAATGAATGTATTCAGATTGCATTGTAATGTCATAAGTGTTTGTAACCTGTAAGAATGTAACCGAACTCTCTTGATGACTGTAAGTGTAGGCTACGTTGTTAAATGTAATGTGTCACATTGTTATAATTGTCGTTGAATGTAAACTGTGTAACTTCTGAAACTATCTACACCATAATTACTGAATGTAATGTTGCATCTCCGAAATGTAACCCGGAGATAAGTGACTTCTAGAATGTATTAGCTATCGTGAGGATATTCCCAGCTATATTCCCAGCTACCGTGAGAATTTTCCCAGCTACCGTGAGAATATTCCCAGCTATCGTGGGAACTTCTAGAAGGTTCTAAACTGTCGTGGGAAAGTAGGATTGATTTGCCTTAGGAATGTGTGGGGGAGGTCAAGTCTACCTAGTATAAATAGGATTGATTTGCCTTAGGAATGTGTGGGGGAGGTCAAGTCTACCTAGTATAAATAGGATTGATTTGCCTTAGGAATGTGTGGGGGAGGTCAAGTCTAGCTAGTATAAATAGGGGTCGAACCAAATGATCGGGGCTGCTTCTTTTTTTTCCTTCCTTCAACTCGTTGGGTTTTTGCTTTATGATGTCGCGTGCGGTTGTTAGAATTTGTCCTCCGAAATTCGAAGCAAAGTGTTGGATGTCGTGCCAGGCTGAGTCGCGGACCGAAACTCCGCGACTCCGCGATAAACATCTCAATAAATCCACCACGGAAGCCCAATCAACTTCCAAGGGGGATATTTTAAAAAAGGAGTAATAGGTTATCTGCGCCGCAGAGGGAAGACGTGCAACTTCGCTCTACAGTAGGTCCCTGCTATCTACAATAACCTCAAGGGGGTATCGTGGGTCTTAACTGCCTAGGCCTGGGGTTACATCTGAGAAACGGCTGACGTTGACTAGGTTCTGGGGGTTACCTGCAGGGGGCAACACAACACGCACACACACATATACACACGCACACACACACACACAGGCACACACACACATATACACACACATACACACACATATACACACACACACACACACACACTCACACACATATACACACACATACACACACACACACACACACACACGTACATACACACGCACACACACATACACACACACACACACAAACACACACACACATACTGCAGTGTTGTTATTAATGCGGGGTCCCCAGCGGTGAGCGGTATCATAATACTCCAGTTCCAGGAACAGGGCCGAGAAAACGGGAGCAGAAATCTGAGATTCCTCCAGCTGCCCCCGCCTCTGGCCCGCAGTAAAAGTCAGATCAGATCAGGACCGGCCAGCCAATGCCCTGCGCTGCCCTGTGGGAGGCTGAGCTTACATGGGATGAGTGACTGGTCTGTCAGCCAATGAGATGGCTGTGAGAGGGAACTCAGATTGTGCCCCTGATCTCTTGCAGTGCTTTAATGAGACTGTGTCCCGGACATGGAGCGTAATGGAGAAGCTGCGGTGTGGCCTTACATTAGACTCTGCCTACACACATCTGCCTAGTCACTGTTGTGATTAGGCCTCTACACACATCTGCCTAGTCACTGTTGGGATTTGGACTCTGCCTACACACATCTGCCTAGTCACTGTTGGGATTTGGACTCTGCCTACACACATCTGCCTAGTCACTGTTGTGATTGGGCCTCTACACACATCTGCCTAGTCACTGTTGGGATTTGGACTCTGCCTACACACATCTGCCTAGTCACTGTTGTGATTAGGCCTCTACACACATCTGCCTAGTCACTGTTGGGATTACGCCTCTGCCTACACACATCACATAGAGGGCTCTATCGTGCACACCAGCGCAATTGACTTTGTATACTCGCGCTTTTGTCTTTCCTATTTTGCAGTCAGCGCATATTGGAATTTTCCCTCCACAGCTACATGTGCGTCCACGGGGGCGTTTCAGCGAAAAGAGACGGCGCAAACGGTCCCTGTTGATATCTTGAGGTTTCAGAAAACAATTCCGCCACAGACCAGGAACTTCCTAGTCTAAAGTCAGTGGCGCAAATTCAGATGCTATTTTAAGGGCGCATGCATGACCACAGGCCTGCAGGAATGAATGCTATGCACACTGATCTACAGACACCCTGTGCACAGATGGAAACATTCAAAGCCTTGATAATATTTGTCCGTTTCCCGGTTTTGTTCGTGCATTGGTCAACTAAAAATTTAGTAGCCTATATAGTACATCTACATGCAATATCTTTACAACAACGCCTAATTACGACCTACAGTATTAATTTGGACAACTTTATACAGCCCTACAAGGGCTAAAGTTACCTTTAGTTTTGTTCCAATTTACCGTTGTGTATGGCTTTAAACATTGTGTGCGCTTTAACATCAGCCTATAAGCATTATTCCAGCTGCGCTAAGGTTTTGACAAGCACCACAATTTTGCCTACCTTGTTGTAGCCCATCTGAAATAACTCCAAACTTTGCTTTGTTTTCAAAAAACTTTTTATATCCATGATGGCCTTGAAGTTTTGAGTTTGTGAATTCGCTTAAATAAGCTTATTATGTGCTGTTAACCAGCAACCACCCAGAGGAAACTTTTGCTTCTCATTTGTATCCCTTCTGTTGCTAAGGAGGCAAAATGGTGATTCTCTTTTAAGGATCATTTAAGTATTACTTTTGTCACAATTATTTATCCTAATTTTGCCTAAGGAGAAATAAAACAAGCAAAAGATGAGACACATAGCAATAAGACAAGTAGGAGTCACATAAGAGATATTAGTTTGAGAAGCAGGAGAAATACAGGAGATCTCTTATATGTTTGAGTGTAGTCTCACTTACAACTTGTTTCTCCTTAGGAGAAATAATAGAGCAGATGGAGTCACATAAGAGATATTAGTTTGAGAAGCAGGAGAAATACGGGAGATCTCTTATATGTTTGAGTGTAATCTCATTTACAACTTGTTTCTCCTTAGGAGAAATAATAGAGCAAATGAGGAGACATTGCAATGAGAAACTGTTGAGAAGTAGGAGTTACAATTGAGATATCAGTTTGAGGGTCAAAAAATAGGGCACTCCATAGCATTTCAAACTTTTATTTTATAAAACAAAGCAAAACAGTTGTACTTTAAAAATGGACTTTAAGCAATGGGAGCTTGCACAGTTGCACTTTAAAATGGACTTCAAGCAATGGAAGCATGTTAATGTCTTGATATGTTCTTTTTATAATGTGTAGCCTTAGGACTGAACACCACCCTGTGTCACTGGAGATTTGACTTCCTCACCAACCGTTCACAAGTGGTTAGAGTGGGGGGTCTGACATCTGACCCATTAACCATCAGCACTGGTGCTCCCCAAGGCTGTGTTTTGAGTCCACTGCTGTACAACATCTACACACATGACTGCAAAGCCAACAGTAGTCATACCTCCATCATCAAGTTTGCAGATGACACAGTGATCTTGGGCCTGATTAGTAACAACAATGAACAGCTCTACTTGGATCAGGTTGATGAGGTGGCACAGTGGTGTCAATCTAACAGCTTGACACTGAATATCAATAAAACCAAGGAAATGGGAGGGATTACAGAAGGCAGCAGCAGAACTACAGTTACACCCCACTAATGATCAGCGGGCAACCTGTAGAGAGAGTCACAAGTTTTAAATACCTTGGTGTCCACATTACTGAAGACTTAACATGGACTGTTAACACTCAATATGTTCTGAAGAAGTCCAGACAATCGACTCTACTTCCTTCGTCAGCTAAGGAAATTCAAAGTTTCTACATCTATCATGAAGGCCTTCTACACTTCAGCGGTTGAGAGTGTTCTAACTGGTAGCATCATCACCTGGTATGGGAACTCCACAGTTAGAGATTGTAGTACTCTGCAGAGAGTAGTCGCTCCAGCTGAACGTATCTATAAGAACTCAACTCCCTGCTCTACAAGATATCTATTCCAGAAGAGTACTCCTAAGAGCCCAAAAGATTCTGAAGGACTCTTCTCATCCTAACAATGGATTATTCCTGCCGCTGAAATCAAGAAGACGCATGTAGTCAAAAGCCAGAACTGAGAGACTCAGGAGAAGTTTTATCCCCAGGCCATCCGAACTCTGAACTCACACTATACTGACTTTGCACACATTCACTCCTCAGCACTCTCAAACATTTCCCAACTCTGAACTCACACTATACTGACTTTGCACTCATTCACTCCTCAGCACTCATGACCCCCACACACACACACACACACACACACACCTACAAGACTTTTAGCACTTTTACATCCCTCTCCCTATGCTACAGACCTTTTATTTATTTTCTTATTTCATCACACGTCAAAACACACACACACACACACACACACACACACATATCTGACTTTCTCCAACTTTTGCACACTTTTTATTTGTTATTTTTGATTTCTCCTCCATCTACCCATGTCCTTGATTGCCTAGCCTTTCTGCCCCGCCCCACCCCCACCCCACCCCCATCCCCAACACACACACTTACATCATCACTGTCATCACTTCACATACATACAGCACACTGCTTGCTACAGTAAGCCTCCTCTACATACTTGCTGCACACTGCCCCCCCACATACACACAGCACATTGTCTTCAGGATCTTCTCCAACACACATCCTCTACATACTTACAGCACACTGCCCCCACCTACCCACACACACACTACACACACACACACAGTCACTGCTCCACTCCCTCCCGCCCACACACACATCTTCACTGTCATCACTCACATACATTACATACAGTACTCTGCTTGCAATAGTAAGTTCCTGCCCCCTACATACACAGCACATTATTTCATCAGGAAGCTTCTCCAACACACATCCCCAACATACTTACAGCACACTGTCCCCCCCCCCAATACACAGCACATTGTCTCATGAGGAAGCTTCTCCAGCACACATATTGCACACTGCCCTCTCCCCCACATACACAGCACACTATCCCATCTCCCCTGTCATCCCCCAACACACACACCAAGACCCCCTGGCAGTTGGGTTAGCCCCTTGAGCCGTGGATCTGCCCAAGGGTTTCTTCCTTGGTAAGGGAGTTTTTCCTTGCCCCTGTTGCTCTTGGGTGCTCCTTGTTGGTGCCCCCACCCAATCCCCACCTCCCCATTAATGCACAAATAGGCTGACACCAGACATAATTTCACTGCATTTCTTACTTCCAGTAACTATATGCATGTGACAATAAACTTCCTTGTATCCTTGTATCCTTGTATCCTTGTATTCTTATTTTTTATTTTTTTGTGTGTGTGAGTGTGTATGTGAGTATTATTTTTAAAAGCTGCACAAGCAAATTGCATTGTACGGACCAACTGCACAATGACAATTTAAGTCTATCTATAAATCATACAACATGGAGAAATTAACTAATAAACAATAACATAAACAAACTGAACTTGTGCCAAAGCGTGCAATACTGTGTACAATGGTGGATGAAAGCGTGGGCTGGTCAATCTGCGTCTTTTATCCTGGTGGTGGAACCAACCAAAGGGAGGAGGGAGAGAAGAGCAGAAAATAGAACATTATTAGTTTGTGAGCCACTCAAAAATACAAAGTAAGACATTTGTTTGACCGTCTGCTTTCATAACTGTGGGAATTTTGATACAGCACAAAGATCAGACACACCTTACTAATCACTTAAACACAGAATGGGGGATGTGATAGCTACCACTCACATTTGCTATATGTTGCCCAATTGAAAAACAGATTGTATTGATATATTTGTCAAGCTTAAACAAGTTTGTTGAATTCCCTCACCTCATCTAGTGAGTAAACTGTATTGTCAGGCTAGGATTAACCCCTATCCAGCTTACCACTAGGCAAAACCTTGTTTTGGTTGGACTAAGCCTATTCAGTGTAAAAAAAAAATGGGCATCTGAAAATAGTTTAGTTCAGAGTCCTGATGTCAAAAAAAGTAATTTGGGCAATTTTTTTTTGTCATCTGGGAGCTGGCTCCATAGTCAGAACGCATAACAACTAAATGCAGCGTTGCCTTGTTTAGTTATGATAGTGGGTTTCAACAGGAACATTTCTCCTGTGATCAGTGAGGTTTAAGTGATGAGTATTGCTGGAACATGTCACACAGTCTCATTGAAGGGAAAAATCTGGTGTAAACTGATTCAAAGCCTTGTTGTTCAAGCTCACCTGGCACTGTCCAAAGGACAAAGAACAATAACATGTGTCATAACCTAGACAAGTTATGGACAAGGAAGTAAAGCTGACTCAATATGGCAAAAAGCCTTCGTATCTCTTCTTTCCATTACAGGGTTTCCCCAGGTTTGACCACCCCAAATAAGACTAGACCTTTTAAGACCACTTACATGAAAATTAAGACCTACATCACACCCATTATGCGGTTGTAAAACACCAGATCAAATCCATAATGACAATTAAAACAACACTTCCCCATGATGTGCTGTCCTCTCCTTTCGACTGATTATGTTGATTCATTGCTGGCGGTGCGAAAACCCAAAGTATTGTTTGCGCATATCCTAAGAAATTAGACTAGTGTAGTTTCCACGATACCAAAATTATTGTTTCGATACCGATACCACATCAAGAATTGCAATTTCGATACTTCTTCGATAATTCTTAAAAAATGTATTTGATTTGGGGGCCCAGACCACCTTGACATCATCAGTAAACCTTTGCAATCAATGATTTTATTAGTGAAAAAAAAAATTGGATTTTCTGTTTCTTGTTGAAACCTGGCTGACTTCAGACAGCGAAGCTGTTCTTGTTGAGACTTGTCCCCCAAATTATAATTTCTTCCACTCAATTAGACAAGGCAAACGAGGTGGTGGAATTGCCTCCATTCTCTCAAATAAATATAGTTGCACACGAAGTCAACTTTGGCGAATTAAGCTTCCTTTGAGTATATTGCCCTCACTCTGAAGGCTGACCCAGTTGTACTTCTATTAACCTTATACCGCCCTCTAAACTATGGACTGGCTTTTCTCGACCAGTTTTCTGAACTTATGTCGCCATCATCACTAGCTATGATCGGATAATTGTAAATGGCGACTTCAATATTCATGTCAATAAGACAACTGATGCTAAAGCCAGTAAGTTCCTTAATGTGTTGGACAGTTTAGAGCTAAAGCAGCATGTTACAGGACCCACCCACAACCTTGGCAACACCCTCGATCTAGTCATTTCCAGAGGGATAGAAGTCACAGACTTATCAGTAAATGATATAAATATGTCTGATCATCATTGTGTATCTTTTAATATTGTACTACATACTCCAAAAATTCATCCCGAAATTGCAATCAAATCATGACTCTTGACATTAGAGCAGAACAGCAGTTCATAGCTCTTATAGACTCCATAAATTTAGATATTTTACATCATCCCATTGATCAAATGGTAGAGGCTCTTAATCGTGAATTAGGCGCTCTGCTTGACAGAGTGGCACCCTTAAAGACTAAAAAAAGGCCCTGTAGCAAACTGACACCTTGGATGAACGAAAATATCCATGATCTAAAAAGATCATGTAGGAAAGCTGAGAGAACATGGAGAAAAACTAAGTTACAGGTTCACCGTGCCATTCTAAAAGAAAAAATTGCAAATTATAATAGAGCTATTCGGAATGAGAGGAGGAACCACTTCTCTAAGGTAATTGCTGAAAACAGTAGAAACTCTAGGGTGTTGTTCTCTACCATTGATAGGCTATTGCATCAAACACCTTTTGACACACTCAGTCAGGCATCCTCTCTAAGATGCGAAGAATTTGCAGACTTCTTCAAAAACAAAGTCATTTCTATAAGGGAGGCTATTGGTAACACAAAGTAATATGTTTGATAGTACACCCAAAAACAGCCCCCCAAAATTAAGGTCCTTTAGCACTATTACTCAATCTGAGCTTGGTAAAATTATAACTCAAACCGGCTCTTCAACATGTGTTTTAGATCCAATCCCTACTACATTCCTCAAAAAAAGTATATGAAGGCTTAGCTCCCTTTTTTCTCAAGGTAATAAATACCTCATTAGAAACAGGTATATTTCCAACTGCTTTTAAAACCGCTGTTGTGAAACCTTTACTTAAAAAGTCAAAACTTGACCATACCAATCTGAGCAACTACAGGCCTATATCAAATCTATCGTTTTGAGCAAAGTACTTGAAAAAGTTGTTTGCAATCAGTTAAATACCTTCCTCAACGAAAACAGTATCCTTGAAAAATTCCAATCAGGTTTTAGATCAAATCACAGCACAGAAACGGCTCTAGTAAAGATAGTCAATGATCTCAGACTAGCTACCGACTCAAACAAAGTCTCAATCCTTATTCTTCTGGATTTGAGTGCGGCATTTGACACCATTGATCATAGCATCCTAATTCACCGCCTTGCAAAGTGGGTGGGTCTCTCTGATAATGCTCTAAACTGGTTTCAAACCTACATTACTGGCAGAGATTTTTATATCAGTCTAGGAGATCATGTATCTGAAAACATGACTTGCCTTTTGGTGTGGCCCAGGGAGCTGCCTTGGTCCCCTGCTATTTTCTCTATATATGCTCCCATTGGGAAACGTCATAAGTCAGCATAATGTAAACTTCCACAGCTACGCAGATGATACCCAATTGTATCTTTCTGTGGAGCCAACTAACCTAGATGGCCTTTGCTCCCTCACTGCATGCCTAACCTCCATTAATCAGTGGATGAGCAAAACTTTTTTGAAACTAAATGATGACAAAACAGAGGTACTTCTGGTTGGACCAAAACTAAAGCGAGATATTATTCTTAGTAATCTGGGGAACTTGGCACACCAGGTCAAACCAAAAGTAACAAGCCTCGGTGTCATCTTAGATGCAGAGTTAAGTTTTAAGCCCCATATCAGTAAAGTTACTCAGACAGCCTATTTCCACTTGAGAAACATTGCCAAAGTGCGGCCCTTTTAACTCAACAAGATGCAGAAAAGCTAATTCACGCCTTTATCACTAGCAGGTTAGACTACTGCAATGCACTTTTCACTGGTCTTCCCAAAAACATCTAAAGAAATTGGCACTCATACAGAACTCTCATGCTAGACTTTTAACTAAGACTAAGAAGAGAGAACACATCACCCCTGTGTTGGCTGAACTGCACTGGCTCCCTATTTCCTATAGAATTGATTTTAAGGTTATGTTAATTACTTACAAAGCTCTGAATGGCATAGCACCTTCATATATCTCTGAGCTTTTAATATCTTATCAACCACAAAGGAAACTTAGATCATCCAATTCTTATCTTTTAATCGTACCCCAAGTGCTCCACAAACAAAGTGGAGAAGCTGCGTTTATCCATTATGCCCCCAAAACTATGGAACACCCTGCCTCTGTACATCAAGCAGGCGAGTTCAGTAAATATTTTTAAAAAGATCTGAAAACATACCTGTACAGGAAAGCTTTTAGTTAACTCATCTTATCCTGTAGACTACATTTTCAGATTATTCTACATCTGCTACTATTGGGGCGCAGCCAGCCAGAAGCGGATGGCTCCCCCTATTAAGTCAGGTTCTGCTCAAGGTTTCTTCCTGGAATATGGGAGTTTTTCCTTGCCACAGTTGCCATATGGCGTGCTTGTGGGGGGGTAAGAGGGTTAAGGCTGCCAGTCTTATGACGCCATTTTCTATATTTTTGATATGTTGCTGAGTATAACATAAACAGCAAAGAAAAGTGATTGATAATGACTGACTGACTATTATTGTGTTACATGTTTCAAATGTAAAGCACTTTGAGCTGCATTCTGTGTATGAAAGGTGCTATACAAATAAAGCTTTATTATTATTATTATTATTATTATTATTAGTAATATTGAATATATTGTTATCATTCACACCAGTGGGCATCCTAGATTCTGCTTGACTCTTTCCACACACACGGAAAATTATGGCTTATTTCATATGTTTCTATTTCATATACCTTCGAATTCATATAAAGTGTACAGTTAATGTATAGTATTTTTTAATCTGCATAATTACTATTAATCTGCTTAATTGCTATACATATTTAGTCATTTGAATACTTAATATTTATTTTTAAACTATTACACCTAGGCAAATTTTAATGTGATGTGTAGGCCTAGGTGTAATTGAGTGTTTGTCACTTGAAATACGTGAGTAATTACTGTAGCCTTCAGTCTCACGGTTTTAGGATAGTGAATAATAGTTGCACATAATGCATAAGGATATGTGGATGCAATTCATTGTTGTCTGTCATTAGATAAAATAAATGTAAATAAAAAACTATCAAGTTCATAGAAGGGATCATGTTCAATAATGATTTTAGCACTAATTACGAATGACATACATGACCTGAGCTAGCAGAATTAGTTAGCAAGGAGCTCTCTCCAGATGTAAAAGTTTGCAAAAGGTTAGCTGCCTATTTCTAAATGACATTAAACCCAATAGTAGACCTACGTTATCATCTCATAGCCTAGGTAGGTTAGCAACACAAATTTGAGAGGTGCAAGTGAGCAAAGAAACTTGATATTAGCCTATTATTATGTGTTACCACAGAATCACTTAAGCTAAACTAGCAGCCATGTCTCACTGTTTATGGCACGACAGCTGCCATATATGTGTGTGAGGGGAAAAGACGCACAGCCACAGGCTTGGGGAGGAGGCACTAGAAGCATGTCTTGTGCACACAAAACAAGAACACGGTCATTCTTAAAAGTATTGATACTAATTAAATTAGGTATTGTGACAACTGCTAATAGCTATTGCGACACTTTTTGTAGTATCGGTGCACCATGCAACACTAAATTAGGCGATCTCTGGCGTTAATCAACCCCTGTTGAATTTTCACATTGTTGTTGTTTTTTCCTAGCCTAGAAATCTAGACGCACCCTAGCGGTGGACGTCATCCAATCACAGCGCTCTATTTTGTTAGAAAGTCTTAAGGCGGGCTTAACAGGATGGCGACAGTCCTGCGACAGTGAACAACAAGGAAGGTGGCTATGGCAAACGAAGAGCGGTTGTTTGAATCGGCGTTGGCGTCAACTTTGGAGGAGTTGGACTTGTGCTTTTCTTTGAAAGTTGAGCAACACAATGCACTTAAGTCATTCCTTTTAGAAGAAGGATGTATTTGCCGTTTTGCCGACCGGATCACGGATATGGTCGTAGCGCTGGCCCATTGCATGCCTAGGCAGTTTGAAAGACAATTCTCTGCCGCCCCTTGGATTAAGCGAGGTGAATGGCTCGATTCCAGACTATACATTTCAATGATGTAGGATGGCCCGCCAGGCTAGTTTTTTCCCCCATTTCACCTTGCTTGCAGGCTAGTATAATTAAAATTGAAGACCTTCGTTTAAAAAATTAAGACTTTGGCAACGGAATTTAAGACTTTTTTAGACCTTAATTAAGGAACATGACATTTAAGACCGTTTAAAGACTTTTTAAGACCCCGCGGCTACCCTGCATTATGTCAGGAATACCAAAAGTACTTCTATACGGCTCTGGGCTATACTTCCCTGTCCATAACTCAGAATTGGCTGTGCCACATTTTCTTTTTCCTATGAACAGCACACAGTGATTTCCAACAAGAGCTATGGATCAATTCATACCGGATTTGTCCTTTAAGTGAGTTGTAAACAAGGAGTGCTTTAGGGTCAATCCGGTAAATCAAAGACAATGACTCAATATTACATCTAAATTAGCCCAAAACATTTAGCTCTGATCACTCAAGAGACGCTTACAATTGTCAAGAACAAAAACAAAATACAGAAAATACAGTATACACCAGGGGTATTCAATTAATCTTCAGCGAGGTCGTTACGGAAAATTTCCTCAAGCAAAGGTCCGGAGCATCATAATGTTTAGGCTATGTATATGTATGTATGTATAATATATATACAGGGGCGGAAGCCAGAGGGGTGGCTCCGGGTGGCACAGGCCACTCTTGAGATTCGATTGGCCACCCCAGGTGCCACCCCAAATCCTAGTCTACGATTGGCCATTAACATGGTGTAAGGCAGGACCTTTCTTGATGCACTTGCAGCAGTGTGAAAGTCAAAGTCAAAGTCAAAGTCAGCTTTATTGTCAATTTCTTCACATGTTCCAGACATACAAAGAGATCGAAATTACGTTTCTCACTATCCCACGGTGAAGACAAGACATATTTTACCAATTTAGGTCCACAGACAAACATAACATTCAAGTAAACAAAAAAGTAAGTAAATAAGTAAATAAGAGGGCACATATAATAATGAAAAAATAAGAGCAGCAAAATGTGGTTGAAATTGTGCATAGAGTCAATAAAAATACTAGTGCAAATTCAGGCCAATAAAAGGCTTGGGTAGTTCTGTTTGACCTAAGTAAGAAGAAAGTGGCATAGTGGTGCAAGTTATGTAAGAGCAGCAGAAGTGTTGTGTTTCAGGACAACAACACCAGTTGTAAAGTGTACAAGTGTGCAAGTGTGCAAGTGTGCAAGTGGAGTAGTGCAGGCGCCATTTTGGGTCCAATGTCCAGGATGTTATGTAGCTGAGGGTGGAGGGGGAGGGAGGGAGAGAGTTCAGCATCCCACGGCTTGGTGTATGAAGCTGTTGGTGAGTCTGGTAGTCTTGGGGCGCAGGGCTTCTGTACCTCTTCCCAGAGGGCAGTAGATCAAACAGATTGTGGCCCGGGGTGACTTGCATCACTCACAATTTTGGTCGCCTTGGCGGGTGAGGTGGGTGGTGTAAATGTCCTTCAGGGAGGGGAGAAGCACCAATAATCCTTCCAGCTGTGTTCACTATGCGCTGCAGGGCTTTCCTGTTGTATTCAGTGCAGCTTCCATCCCACACAGCGATACAGCTGGAGAGGATGCTCTCGATGGTGCCTCGGTAGAATGTGGTCATGATGGCTGGTGGAGCACTTGCTCGCCTGAGTTTCCATTGGAAGTACAGGCGGCGCTGAGCTCTCTTCGCCAGTGATGCAGTGTTGGTGGTCCAGGAGAGGTCTTCACTGATGTGCACCCCAGGAATTTGGTGCTGCTCGCTCTCCCACCACAGCACCGTCGATGGTCAGTGGCAGGTGTTGGGTGTGACCTCTCCGAAGTCAACAACAATCTCTTTGGTCTTGCTGGCGTTCAGCAGGAGGTTGTTGTCCCTGCACCACGTGGTCAGATGGTCGACCTCCAACCTGTATTGAGTCTCGTCGCCCTTGGTGATGAGACCCACCAGAGTTGTGTCGTCAGCAAATTTCACTATGTGATTGTTGCTGTAGGTTGCAGTGCAGTCATCGTCAGCAGGGTGAAGAGCAGCGGACTGAGCACACCTGGCCTTGGGGGGGCCCCCCTGCTCAGTGTGATGCTGCTTGAGGTATTGTTGCCAACACGCATTACTACTTGGGGCCTCTGACAGAGGAAGTCCAGTAGCCAGTTGCAGAGGTAGGTACTGAGTCCCAGTTTGTCAAGTTTGCAGATGAGTTGTTGTGGTATTATGGTGTTGAATGCAGAACTGAAGTCTATAAACAGCAATCTCACATATGAGTCTCTTTTTTCCAGGTGGGTGAGGGCTGGGTGGAGGGCAGAGCAGATTGCATCCTCTGTAGACCGCTTGGCTCGGTATGCAAACTGGAAGGGGTCCAGGGTGGGGGGGAGAATGGCTTTGATATGTGACATGACAAGCCGCTCAAAGCACTTCATGATGATGGGTGTCAGTGCCACAGGGCGGTAGTCATTGAAGCAGGATGGAGCAGTTTTCTTCGTGAAGTGTCAGACGTCAGAAATGTAAGTGGCAAACACACTTGCCTTTATTGGCCTGCGGCACAATTGAACTGTGGAACGAAAGGTTTCCCCAATCAGGAAATACTCCTTAATTCGCAACTTTTTGTAGGCCTAACAGAGGTAGCCTAAATATTGTGCCTATGGCGATGTCCAAAAAAAAAAAAAAACATTTATTTCACTTGTCTCGCTGGATTGAACGCCAGAATGTGGGCTGTTGAAATAGATGAATGAGGGAGGGAGATTCCGTTAACAAAAATCTAAAGTTTTGCTAACATTTTCGTAAAGTATGATATACTTAAAATACCGTAAAATATGTCTCCATGCAGGGCAGGGCTGGTTCTAACCTAGGCTAGGCTACTATATTTGGGTGGGCTGGTAGAAATTTTGGGCGCAACATAGCAAAGCTGTCAAATTGGATCAAAACTAACATAAACACAAAACAATCAGTACTACCTAGCTTGAGTTGCTGCAGCCAACAGCCAGGGATAGGCAGTATGTCTGATACATGTATGTAAAATACAAAATAGTATGTTGTCATTTTATTTTATTTAATTGGAAAAAATGGCATCATATTTTGTATCAAAATACTTTATAGGTTTGTAGTTTAAAAATAGTGCCAAATTATTTTGGTAAAACCAATAACCTACTTTTGGTGATGTGATTATAAAAGTGCAAAACAATGAATGCAGCACTGGTGCTGACTTGTAATTTGCCCAGAGTTGTTGTGATCAGAATATTGAGATTCAGGGAGATAAGTTTCTTGAGAACTTTAGTCATCCAATTCAAACACATGGAAGTCATCCAATTCAACACATGGAACCGGTTATGTGGTTGCCCTGCAAGAAGTTGCACCATGTGCAACGTGCACAATGTTTGCACACATCCACAATACACTCCTTCATACCAACCTCAAGTTTCTTGAGAAGTTCTCAAGAAACTGATGATTAATCATCTAATCGGAAGACATGGAACCGGTTATGGTTGCCCTGCAACAAGTTACCCCACGTGAAAATTTAATTAATAATTTGCCCAGACTTGTTGTGATCATAATATTGAGATTCAGGAAGATGAAATTGCTCACATACACAATACACTCCTTCACACCAACCTCAAGTTTCTTGAGAAAATAAACAAATAGACATAAAAGCAGGTCAAATTATTGTAACAGCTACAAAAATAGATGGCCATAGAGTGGGGGAAATGTCTTGGATGAGTATATTTTGTATATCTTCATTTACAGTAATATAATAAAATTGATTATATTTTAATGTCCCCATGATGGAATTTGTTTTAGAACAGCATAGCCCAGTGACAGACAACTTAGATAATTAACTTTAATATGTTTGTATTAAATTTTATTCAAATACAAAGATATTTTATGTGAGAGTAAGGTATTTGTGTTTTTTTGTCCTTCAATTTATGAGTATGGTGTTTGCATCTGGTTTCCCTAATGTATTTCTGCTAATTTCACATCTTGAGCCTGTTTCTGTTTATCTGGATGTTTTGCCTCATGCCACCCTTGAATCAGTGCCTCACTAGTGCCACCCTTGTTAAAAATGTCTAGAATCGCCACTGTGTATATATAAGATTACATTACAGACATTTTCAACACCTCTCTGGAGCAAGCAGTCATCCCATCACTTTTCAAAACTGCCACCATCATACCCGTGCCAAAGAAATCATCACCATCATGCTTCAATGACTACCGTCCCTGTAGCACTCACGCCCATAATCATGAAGTGCTTGAACGGCTAGTCATGTCACACATCAAAGCCACCCTACCCCCACCCTGGACCCCTCCAGTTTGCATACCGAGCCAAACGATCCACGGAGGATGCAATCTGCTCTGCCCTCCATCCAGCCCTCACCCACTTAGACAATAAAGACTCATATGTGAGAATGCTGTTCATAGACTTCAGTTCAGCATTCAATACCATAATACCACAACAACTCATCAGCAAACTGGACAAGCTAGGATTCAGTACCTCCCTCTGCAACTGGCTGCTGGACTTCCTGTTGCAGAGACCACAAGCAGTACGTGTCGGGGACAACACTTCAAGCACTCTGACCCTGAGCACGGGGGCCCCTCAAGGGTGTGTGCTCAGCCCCCTGCTCTTCACACTGCTAACACATGACTGTACAACCACTCACAGCTCCAACCATCTGGTGAAGTTTGGGGATCTACACAACACTGGTGGGCCTCATCACTAAGGGCGATGAGGCTCACTACAGAGAAGAAGTAGACCTGCTGGCTAAATGGTGCAAAGACAACAACCTCCTGCTAAATGTCAGCAAGACCAAGGAGATTGTTGTCAACTTTCAGAGAGGCCACAAACAACTGCCACCACTGTCCATCGACGGAGATGCTGTGGAAAGAGTGAGCAGCACAAAATTTCTGGGGGTGCACATCAGCGGCGACCTCTCCTGGACCACCAACACAGCATCACTGGCTTAAGAAAGCCCAGCAGCCTCTACTTCTTGGCCAAATTGAAGAAGGCAAGTGCCACGCCCTCCTGTCATGACTACATTCTACAGAGGGACCATCGAGAGCATCGTCTCCAGCAGCATCACAGTGTTGGGCGGAAGCTGCACAGATCAGAACAGGAAGACCCTCCAGCACTGTTAACACAGCTAAGAGGATCATTGGGCACCACTCCCCCCTGCAGGACATTTACACCACCCGCCTCACCCATAGCAAAGCACTAATGATTGTCAAGGACACAACCCACCCTGCACACAAACTGTTCAGCCTCCTGCCCTCTGAAAGCGGTACAGGAGCCTCCGCTCCCCAGCACCACCAGACTGGCAAGTAGCTTCATCCACCAAGCAATCAGGATGCTGAACACTCTACCCACTCTCCCATCACTGACAGCCCCCACCCACCAGCCAGCCAGGAACCTAGGAAACTAGGATCCTGTCTACCCTAACCCCCCTCCCCCCCAACACCGCCCTGTGGAACTGCACTGTGACTGCGCAGCCTAACGTGTTGCTGCTTCACATCAAGCCTGATATACTTGAAATTACTGCATACTGCATATCAATGTAAATATACAGGTCACACAAGCACAAGTTTAAACTTCATGTAACTGTTAAGACTATATAAATATACAACACAACTACCTCTATTTTTTTTTTATATATATGTCCTATATTTCTATTTTGATACATACATGTTCTATATTTCAGTCTTGCACTTTAATTTAATGTTTATTGTCTATGGCTATGTCTATAGTATGTCTATGTCTGTATTTAAAGCATGTCTATGTCTGCATGGGAAAGTAAGAAACGAAATTTCAATTCTTTGTATGACCAGTGCATGTAAAGAAATTGACAATAAAAGCCGACTTGACTTGACTTGATATTAGGATGAATGGATGGAGCCTAGTTGTAGATAGATAGATAGATAGATAGATACTTTATTGATCCCCAAGGGGAAATTCAAGAAGATTGTAGGCCTAGGCCTAATGTTTAATGTGAAATAAAATAAGTAGCCTAAAAGGCAACATTCGAAATGAGGAGAAATAAGGCAAGATAAGAGTGATTGGGGAGAAAAACTGAGTAGCCTTGGCTATTTTTAAGATCTTAACGTGAACTTAAAATAAAATTTGAGCTGAGACAAGGCTGGTTCCTTGAACCCATTAATCAGCAAGTTTAATTTATTTTTTTTTGTTTTTTTTTATGTTGACCCGAAATCCTGGAAACCCAGGAACATCACGTTGTTGGGCAGTGAATGCATGTCGGCTTAACTAGATTGTGGTGGATCAATCATATTGCCTTCTTAAATCGTAAAATATTCTGTGGTCTCAGTTCACTGTTGAATGGGCCTAGCCTACCCTATGCTTGCTCAATACCCTTTGTCTAGTAGAGGTGCTTCAAATTGGCGCTTTTAAAAATCGACTGTCTCAGAATAGAAGAGGTCCAGGGCAATTCAGCGCAAAACTGTCACATCCATATTTAGCCTAGTTGGCGTTACGGACGTGACAGTTTTGCGTGGTATTGCCCCGTATCTTATATAAAGCTCTGTTCTTGCTGTCTAGTTTCCTCCTCTTTGAGCAATCGATGATTTGAAAATAACTTACTTATCGTTAACTTAGATATCCATCTGATTGTTTCGTCCCGTCTCTCCTCGCTTCGTTTCAGGCCATCAGTCTCTTCCCCATAGTAGGCTACTTTACTCACTGACTCAACTTTATCAGAATTCACAGATTTCACTGGCTGAGTAGCAGCAAGCGAAATGATGGTTCCTGAAGCTCCTGAAGTAAATGCTGTTATCCTAACCAACGAAACATTTAGCGCAGCTTTGAAATCTTACGTGAAAATCTAAATTAGGCTATTATGGTCTGGGTCGGATAGGATCACGTGACGGTCCGGACTTGGATCATGATCCGCCATTTGGTGATCCCTGGTATACACCATACAACAAATATTGTTGGTGAGTTAATCATTTTGGCCATGTCATTTGTTTTACTTTTGATGTATGTTCAGCCCATCTGTAAAAATATCTTCATAAAACCTAGTGGAAATTTCAGCCTCTATCATTTCTATGACAATGTGATTTTGTAGCTTTAAAGAGCTACACAGTTTGATGTTAACTGTATAAAGGTTGAATAATTTTAGTGCAATAGAGGCCTACTCTTTATAAAAAGCCCACCAATAATGCTCACCACAATTGGAAATATTTTAAAATAAGAGAAAATTACCCCAGCTTCATGGATGTTTTGAACCTCCAGCCCTCGTAACAAAAGCCTTCTTGACCTTTGCGGATTCCACAGCTGTCCATCCATGAGAGCGTTCCACAGTGCATAACTGTAGGCTGCAAATAAAAAAGCAAACTCAATCTATCAGTGTGGTAATAATAGCTCTGAAACTGACAGTTCCAGTCATTGATTTTGATTAGCTGAAACGTGTTCCTTTCTGTTGTAATTCCCAAGTTACACAAAGTTACACAAGGTACTCAAGTTACTCAAGTATCTTGAGCCTGTTTCTGTTTATCTGGATGTTTTGCCTCATGCCACCCTTGAATCAGTGCCTCACTAGTGCCACCCTTGTTAAAAATGTCTAGAATCGCCACTGTGTATATATAATATTAGGATGAATGGATGGAGCCTAGTTGTAGATAGATAGATAGATAGATAGATACTTTATTGATCCCCAAGGGGAAATTCAAGAAGATTGTAGGCCTAGGCCTAATGTTTAATGTGAAATAAAATAAGTAGCCTAAAAGGCAACATTCAAATGAGGAGAAATAAGGCAAGATAAGAGTGATTGGGAGAAAAAACTGAGTAGACTTGGCTATTTTAAAGATCTTAACGTGAACTTAAAATAAAATTTGAGCTGAGACAAGGCTGGTTCCTTGAACCCATTAATCAGCAAGTTTAATTTAATTTTTTTAGTTTTTTTATGTTGACCCGAAATCCTGGAAACCCAGGAACATCACGTTGTTGGGCAGTGAATGCATGTCGGCTTAACTAGATTGTGGTGGATCAATCATATTGCCTTCTTAAATCGTAAAATATTCTGTGGTCTCAGTTCACTGTTGAATGGGCCTAGCCTACCCTATGCTTGTTCAATACCCTTTGTCTAGTAGAGGTGCTTCAAATTGGCGCTTTTAAAAATCGCCTGTCTCAGAATAGAAGAGGTCCAGGGCAATTCTGCGCAAAACTGTCACATCCATATTTAGCCTAGTTGGCGTTACAGACGTGACAGTTTTGCGTGGTATTGCCCCCGTATCGTTATATAAAGCTCTGTTCTCGCTGTCTAGTTTCCTCCTCTTTGAGCAATCGATGATTTGAAAATAACTTACTTATCGTTAACTTAGATATCCATCTGATTGTTTCTCGTCCCGTCTCTCCTCGCTCGTTTCAGGCCATCAGTCTCTTCCCCATAGTAGGCTACTTTACTCACTGACTCGACTTTATCAGAATTCACAGATTTCACTGGCTGAGTAGCAGCAAGCGAAATGATGGTTCCTGAAGCTCCTGAAGTAAATGCTGTTATCCTAACCAACGAAACATTTAGCGCAGCTTTGAAATCTTACGTGAAAATCTAAATTAGGCTATTATGGTCTGGGTCCGGATAGGATCACGTGACGGTCCGGACTTGGATCGCGGTCCGCCATTTGGTGATCCCTGGTATACACCATACAACAAATATTGTTGGTGAGTTAATCATTTTGGCCATGTCATTTGTTTTACTTTTGATGTATGTTCAGCCCATCTGTAAAATATCTTCATAAAACCTAGTGGAAATTTAAGCCTCTATCATTTCTATGACAATGTGATTTTGTAGCTTTCATAGCTACACAGTTTGATGTTAACTGTATAAAGGTTGAATAATTTTAGTGCAATAGAGGCCTACTCTTTATAAAAAGCCCACCAATAATGCTCACCACAATTGGAAATATTTTAAAATAAGAGAAAATTACCCCAGCTTCATGGATGTTTTGGAACCTCCAGCCCTCATAACAAAAGCCTTCTTGACCTTTTTTCCACAGCTGTCAATCCAGAGCCGCTCCATAGTGCATAACGTAGGGCTGCAAATAAAAAGCAAAATCAATCTATCAGTGTGGTAATAATAGCTCTGAAACTGACAGTTCCAGTCATTGATTTTGATTAGCTGAAACGTGTTCCTTTCTGTTGTAATTCCCAAGTTACACAAAGTTACACAAGGTTACATATCCTTGTGTACACATCCCTACGCAAAGAATGGTAAAAAATGAAGTTGTTACAAGCTGTGGCCAATGTTCCACTTACCATTGTGTGACAGTCTACATGAACTATTTATTGGTGTAGGGGTGTCTTTATAAAACCATCAACTGTGCATAAGTTAAGACAACCAGAGGAATACAATAAATCATCTGTTGGAAATTGATCTTAATGCCTCAATTAAAAATTAGGAAAAAATCCAACCTTTAAACACACCAATATTCTTTTGTGAATGAACCAGGTATTGTAAATTAATAAATGTTATTCCTTAAAATACAGGGGACATAAGTAAGGAACCCCTATGTTAAAATCCCATAGAGGCAGGCAGATTTTTTATTTTTAAAGGCCAGTTATTGAATGGACTCAGGATACTATGCATCCTGATAAAGTTCCCTTGGCCTTTGTAATTAAAAGATAGATAGATAGCCCCACATCACATACCCTTCACCATACCTAGATATATCATGGTTTTATTTCAGTTAGGCTAATAGCTGGTTTGATTTGCATGCTACAGATTCTATTAATTGCAAAAGAAATGTTGACTGGCAAGTTATTCATGACTGCAGATGCTGACTTGACTATTTCTCGATCCCTCGACCGCAGCAACGCTACTTCCTAGTTTACCTGGGTTACAAGAATGCCCTTTCACTCCTGTTACAATATGCTGTAATTTACAGCAGGTTATTTCACTGCTTGGTTGAATTTCCCATTGTCCTACGTAATTTAGAACGACCATTAACCGTATGTTATCTGCACACCTATGAAGTAGATCCATTTTTTTGTTGTGAAGTTTAAATTAACTGTCACGTTGCATCCGAGCTGTAAAAAGCAGACATTCAGAACATTGCAACATTGTAGCATATGACGGAGGTGGCTTTTAGCTAGATGGATGACAGCAGGCTAAGTAAAATAGCGATGTTTCAAAGCTAAAGTTCATCAGAATCTTGGGATACGCCCGCTTGACAACGGGAGAGATAGAACTAACGACTGGCCTTTGGCCGTAGCATCCATTTAGAATTAGTAACGGCAGTTTGTCCTGTGAGTTGAGAAATTAGTTGAAATGTGTCGGAAGAAATTAGTTCTACAAACAAGACAGTTTTAGCGATTAAAACGTTTAAATTGTAACAGGAAATGAACACAACGCAAGTGGCAACAGTGGAATAAGCGGGATAATGGACTCCACGGTGGTCTGTTCACAGAAATTAATGCTCTCCGCTTCGCGTCGGGGCCGCGTCGGGGCCGTTTTACAACCCCGTGGAGTGTGTTGATGACATAAATTGTGGAGTGTGATGTGGAGAGTGATGTGGAGTGTGATGTGGAGTGTGGAGTGTGTTGTGTGATGTGGTGTGTGTTGTGGAGTGTGAGGTGTATCTGTGATGTGGAGTGTGATGTGGAGTGTGATGTGGTGTGTGTTTTGGAGTGTGATGTGAAGTGTGTTGTGGAGTGTGATGTGGAGTGTGTTGTGTGATGTGGTGTGTGTTGTGGAGTGTGATGTGGAGTGTGATGTGTATCTGTGTTGTGGAGTGTGATGTGGAGTGTGATGTGTATCTGTGTTGTGGAGTGTGATGTGGAGTGTGATGTGGAGTGTGTTGTGGAGTGTGATGTGGAGTGTGATGTGGAGAGTGATGTGGAGTGTGGAGTGTGATGTGGAGTGTGGTGTGTGATGTGGTGTGTGTTGTGGAGTGTGGTGTGTGATGTGGAGTGTGATGTGGAGTGTAATGCGTATCTGTGATGTGGAGTGTGATGTGGTGTGTGTTTTGGAGTGTGATGTGAAGTGTGTTGTGGAGTGTGATGTGGAGTGTGTTGTGTGATGTGGTGTGTGTTGTGGAGTGTGAGGTGTATCTGTGATGTGGAGAGTGATGTGTATCTGTGATGTGGAGTGTGATGTGGTGTGTGTTGTGGAGTGTGATGTGAAGTGTGTTGTGGAGTGTGATGTGGAGTGTGTTGTGTGGTGTGGTGTGTGTTGTGGAGTGTGAGGTGTATCTGTGATGTGGAGTGTAATGTGGAGTGTAATGTGTATATGTGTTGTGGGGTGTAATGTGGAGTGTGATGTGGAGTGTGATGTGTATCTGTGTTGTGGAGTGTGATGTGGAGTGTGATGTGTATCTGTGTTGTGGAGTGTGATGTGGAGTGTGTTGTGTGATGTGGTGTGTGTTGTGGAGTGTGAGGTGTATCTGTGTTGTGGAGTGTGATGTGGAGTGTGAGGTGGAGTGTGAGGTGTATTTGTGATGTGGAGTGTGATGTGTATCTGTGTTGTGGAGTGTGATGTGGAGTGTGGAGTGTGATGTGAGTGTGATGTGGAGTGTGGAGTGTGATGTGGAGTGTGATGTGGAATGTGGAGTGTGATGTGGAGAAACGCCCTTTCGTTTTACTGTGCAATAACTGTTGCCTTGTTGATTGGCAATACAGTTCACTTTGACATTGACTTGACTTTAATATGAAATATGTTATTTCTGTAATATGAAATATGTTATTAATTATACTAATGAACTGTGGTTTTGGATAGACACACAATCAAGATTATCTAAGAGGTAAAGGAAGGCTAAGGCCTAGATTGAAGGGGTTCTCAGTCAAACGATATTTCTGTACCATGTCTTGATGACATGTTCTGAACAAGACATGGTTCAGAACATGTCATACCATGTTCTGAACCATGTCTTCTTTTCCACATTAAATATTTAAGTGTTTTGTGTTTGTTTGGCATTGGATGATATTAATGTGATCTTTTAATTATTTAAACCTGACAACAGTGCATTATACATGGGAGAAGAAAAAACATGTTTGTAGAGAGAAATGAAAACAAGCATACACATTATGTATCTCATACACAGACTCTGATGTCTCTCTCTCTCTCACACACACACACAAACACACACTTCTGTCTTACTACTTGGTTTAGAGCTGTTGATCCAGCTTTTGTCAGTATGCAATTTACCTTGCCCCCCTGGCCTTCACAACGCAGGAATTGTGGGCCTAGTTAAATTACCGTTTTTCACAATTGCTGACACTAAACTCCATTCTCTAAACCAAATCTCAGTTGCCTGAACACATTTCTTGAATCGAACACCCTTTTGGCAAAATCTTAAACAGTTTTCATATTAAAAACACAATTTGCAGATCTCATAGACTCCTTTTGCGAAGCTCTTAACACATTCTCATGCAATACAACACATTTTGCATTGTGATGCACAAGTGATGCATAATGGTAACCACAAACATGTGACAAAAGGTAAACACAAAGAAAGCACAAATGCCATATGTTACAGTTTTTCACAATTGCAAAAAACACATTTTTTTAAACCTTCCACCCATTTCTCAAAACTGTAAACACAAAGCCCAAATCTCAAAGTACATACAAAAAACTGACAAACTAAACAATCCCTTCAAACAGTTCAAAAACTTCTCAAAATTAAACACAGTCTTCAGATCATCTCACAAAGCAGTCAGAATGAACACACTACTGAGCATTCATTAGACGCTACATCAACAGATGGAAACCACAGTGTCCAGGGCAGCTCGTATAGCTCCAGGAGACATGCTCATTGTTTACAATACAGTAAATACATTTTGCATCTAAAAAAACAAAAAACAAAACTTAACTAAACAAAGCAGAGAGAAAAAAAAAGAAAGAGGCAGAGAGAGTGAGAGAGAGAGAGAGAGAGAGAGAGAGAGAGTGGGGTAGAGAGAGAGAGAGAGAGGTAGAGAGAAGGAAGTATTGAAAAACCTAATGGTCTGCAGAGAATATTGGCTGTGCACCAATTGCAACCAAGGTGCCATAGAAACAGAGCTTCACTTTGGCTGAATGCTGCCACTTGAAGACATAATGAGATCAATTCTTTCCTAAATCCAGAGAAATGCATCCAGACCTTCACAACTTTGGGATCTAAGTCTAAGAATACTATTAGGCTTAGGAACAAAAAGCTTTAAGAGCTCATACAGCAAGATATTATAGATACATAAACAAAGGAGTCACTTATCAAAGAAGCTAATAATAAAAATCCCAAACATTATCAATAATAACACTGCCAAGCTGGGTAGTAATGTATGATGGCGATGTTTTGTTTTGTGTCTTTAATACACATTGCACATGTATGCTTGGCAATACAAATCTGTATTTTTAGTCAATAAAGCTCAATTGAATTGAATTGAATTGAATTGAGATAGAGAGAGAGGTAGAGAGAGTGGTAGAGAGAGAGAGAGAGAGAGAGAGAGAGGGGCAGTGAGAGGAGAGAGGAAAGAGAGAGAGAGAGAGGTAGAGAGAGAGAGGAGAGAGAGAGAGAGAGGGTAGAGAGAGAGGTAGAGAGGAGAGAGAGAGTGAGAGAGAAAGGGTAGAGAGAGGTGAGAGA
>NC_063203.1:30178248-30185748 GCF_017589495.1 Alosa alosa
CCCCTAATTAGTTGTGTTTTCACTCGTCTCTGATGGGTGAATAATGCAAATTGTGTTCAGCTGCCTCTATCTCTGGCAGATCTCTGTGTCTCGTTCCCTGGTCCTCCTGTCTCTGTCCATCAGGTGGATAGTGAGGTTCCTCTGCTGAAGGTAAGTCCAGTCTGGGAGCTTCGCATCTGGAGGTTTTATGTGATCAGCGTCTGGTTTTGGTCTCTGTGGCTCTATCACTCTCTTTCTCTCTTCTTTAGATCCCTCTTTTCTATCACTTGTTCTCTTAACTCTATTTCTCCAACTCCCCATCTCTCTCCCTCAATAACCCTTCAACTCTCTCCCCTTTCTCCTTTACTTCTCTCTCTTCCTTCTTTCTGCCTCTGTTTCTCATCCATCTCTCTCTCCATTCAACTGCCCTGTGATTAGACCTGTTCATCCCTCCCACTGAGCCATGGTGAGTCACTGCAGAGTGGTGAGGGTGTGTGTGTGTGTGTGTGTGTGTGTGTGTGTGTGTGTGTGTGTGTGTGTGTGTGTGTGTGTGTGTGTGTGTGTGTGTGTGTGTGTGTGTGCTGGGATAATGGGTTGATACACACGCACAAACACACACACACACACACACACATGCAACACACACACACACACACACACACACACACACATGCAACACACATATCAAAAACATGCTAAAATTATATTCTGTTGACTGTATGCCTCTTCCTCTATCTGTTCAATGTTCTCTTAGTTGTTAGATGTGGTGGTATAGCAAGTGATATATTGCATGTTGTTAGGTGTAGTGCTGTTGTGGTATAGCGAGTGTTGTTAGGTGTAGTGCTGTTGTGGTATAGCGAGTGATATAGTGAGTGTTGTTAGGTGTAGTGCTGTTGTGGTATAGCGAGTGTTGTTAGGTGTAGTGCTGTTGTGGTATAGTGAGTGTTGTTAGGTGTAGTGCTGTTGTGGTATAGTGAGTGATATAGTGAGTGTTGTTGTGTGGTGTAGTGCTGTTGTGGTATAATGTGTGTTAGGTGTAGTGAAGTGTAGTGTTTTGAATTTCCCCTTGGGGATCAATGAAGTATCTATCTATCTATCTATCTAATGCTGTTGTGGTATAGTGTGTGTTAGGTGTTGTGGTGTTGTGGTATAGTGAGTGTTGTTAGGTGTTGTGGTGTTTTGGTATAGTGAGTGTTGTTAGGTGTTGTGGTGTTGTGGTGTTGTGGTATAGTGTGTGTTGTTAGGTGTTGTGGTGTTGTGGTATAGTGAGTGTTGTTAGGTGTTGTGGTGTTGTGGTATAGTGTGTGTTGTTAGGTGTTGTGGTGTTGTGGTATAGTGAGTGTTGTTAGGTGTTGTGGTGTTGTGGGATAGTGAGTGTTGTTAGGTGTTGTGGTGTTGTGGGATAGTGAGTGTTGTTAGGTGTTGTGGTGTTGTGGTATAGTGAGTGTTGTTAGGTGTTGTGGTGTTGTGGGATAGTGAGTGTTGTTAGGTGTTGTGTGGTGTTGTGGGATATGTGTTGTTAGGTGTTGTGGTGTTGTGGTATAGTGAGTGTTGTTAGGTGTTGTGGTGTTGTGGGATAGCGAGTGTTGTTAGGTGTTGTGGGATAGCGAGTGTTGTTAGGTGTTGTGGTGTTGTGGTATAGCGAGTGTTGTTAGGTGTTGTGGTGTTGTGGTATAGTGAGTGTTGTTAGGTGTTGTGGTGTTGTGGTATAGCGAGTGTTGTTAGGTGTAGTGCTGTTGTGGTATAGTGAGTGTTGTTAGGTGTAGTGCTGTTGTGGTATAGTGAGTGATATAGTGAGTGTTGTTGTGTGGTGTAGTGCTGTTGTGGTATAATGTGTGTTAGGTGTAGTGAAGTGTAGTGTTTTGAATTTCCCCTTGGGGATCAATGAAGTATCTATCTATCTATCTATCTATCTAATGCTGTTGTGGTATAGTGTGTGTTAGGTGTTGTGGTGTTGTGGTATAGTGAGTGTTGTTAGGTGTTGTGGTGTTTGTGGTATAGTGAGTGTTGTTAGGTGTTGTGGTGTTGTGGTGTTGTGGTATAGTGTGTGTTGTTAGGTGTTGTGGTGTTGTGGTGTTGTGGTATAGTGTGTGTTGTTAGGTGTTGTGGTGTTGTGGTATAGTGTGTGTTGTTAGGTGTTGTGGTGTTGTGGTATAGTGTGTGTTGTTAGGTGTTGTGGTGTTGTGGGATAGTGAGTGTTGTTAAGTGTTGTGGTGTTGTGGGATAGCGAGTGTTGTTAGGTGTTGTGGTGTTGTGGGATAGTGAGTGTTGTTAGGTGTTGTGGTGTTGTGGTATAGTGAGTGTTGTTAGGTGTTGTGGTGTTGTGGTATAGTGAGTGTTGTTAGGTGTTGTGGTGTTGTGGTATAGCGAGTGTTGTTAGGTGTTGTGGTGTTGTGGTATAGCGAGTGATTCCAACTTGCTCTTTCTCTTTCTTTACCCTTTCCATCACTCCATCTCCTCCATCCCCCTCTCACTCCATCTCCCCCCGCCACACACACCTCTCACTCCATCTCCCCCACACACACACTGAAAACTCGATATTCTGCCCAGCTCTCTCTCCACAACCAGTTTTCTTACCCTCTTGGATTCTCTACCTTCCTTATTTTCACTGTATCCCTCTCTTCACTCTCCCTCTCTTTCATCTCCCCCTCCCTCTCTATGTCTTTCTGCTGTTTCCCCCTCTCCCTCTCTCTCTCTTTCCCCCTCTTCCTCTCTCTCCCTTTCTCCCCCCTCTCTCCTTCCCTCTCCCTCCTCTCCTCCCTCCCTCTCTCTCCCTCTCCCTCACTCCCTCACTCTCTCTCCCTCCCTCTCCCCCCCCCCGTCCATGCTGATGCAGGAGTATGGTGTTCTGTTCATCAGTGCATCTGCAGTCTCTTAGGAGCCTTACAATGCTGCTGTGTCACCTGCAGGGCTGTCTCTGGCAGGAGGTGAGATCAGCATCTCCGGCTCCAACACACACACACACACACACACACACACACACACACACACACACACGCACACACACACACATATGCACATGCAGATGTACAGGAGTGCACGAGCATGCACACCGCGCGAATGTGCAGTGCGCACACAAACATACACACACACACACACACACACACGTGAGCAGACACACACAGTTGAGGAAGATGGGCAGGATGTGAGATCAACAGCTCTGCTTCCGCATCTGTCTGACTGATCACATTACTATCAGACCACACACACACACACACACACACAGAAACCCCACACACATACTTTCGTCATACTACACACACACACATATTCTACATTACATTACACACACAAACACACACACACACACACACTTTTGAATGCCTCCCCCCACACACACATACACTCATTGTACACATACACATTCGTACACACACACACACACACACAGACACACACACACACACACACACACAGATATACCCCCACCACACACATACCCTTTCATTACATACACACTCGTACATACACACACACACACACACACACACACACACGAATGCCTCCACCCCCACACACATACACTCGTACATCGCACACACACACACACTGCTGGGATACCATATGTTTCCGTTCAAATCGTTCTGCTCATCAGCCCTACCTCCAGTGGGGTTGAGCTCATGTTAATTGTTAGAGTGTCTCAGTGCTTCGAGCAGGGGTTCAAACAGCAGTCAGTCCCCCCTCACACACACACACACACACACACACATGTACACACACACACGCACGCACACACTGGCGCTGCACACTGGCGCACACACTGGCGCTGCACACACACACGCACACACACACCACGCACACATACACACCTGGCGCGCACACACACACGCCTACACACACACACCTGCACGCTCACACCTGCACCCTCCTCACACACACTCTCTCTGCTCCTCTCTCTCTCCTCTCTCTCTCTCTCTCCTCTCTCTCTATCTCTCCCACCCCTCTCTCTCTCCTCTCTCTCTCTCTCTCTCTCTCTGTCTCTCTCTTTCTCTCCCCTCTCTCTCTATCTCTCTCTCTCTCTCTCTCTCTCTCTCTCTCTCTCTCATATCTCTCTCTCCTCTCTCTCTCTGTCCCTCTCTCCCCCCCTCTCTCTCCTCTCTCTCTCTCTCCTCTCTCTCTCTCTCTATCTCTCTCTTTCTCTCTCTCTCTCTCTCTCTCTCTCTCCTCTCTCTCTCTCTATCCTCTCTCTCTCTCTCTCCTCTCCCCTCTCTCTCCTCCCTCTCTCCTCCTCTCTCTCTCTCTCCTCCCTCTCTCCTCCTCTCTCTCTCTCTCTCTCTCCCTCTCTCTCTCTCTCTACACAATGTTCAGATTGGTTTCTTCTGTCATCATCCAAATTTCAAATAGTGACAAAATATGGCTCCCTCCCTCCCAACACCCTTCTTCCATGCTGCATCTGCAGCACTGGTCTTGGTTGTGTGGGGGTTGCTGATGTGTGAGTGTGTGTGCTTGGGGCTACACGTGAGTGTGTGTGCTTGGGGTGCTTCTAGGGATGTAGTTGTTCAGTCGAGTCTTTTAAGGACTTCAATTTGACAGGCTGACATTGGCTAGGAGTGGAACGTGTTTTTGGATTTATATTTCTTTAAATCCAGGGAGGACGGTTCAGAACTCTCTTCCCTCCTCTCTCTCCTCTCTCTCTTTCTCTCTGTCGCTTTTCATTAGGTAACTTCTCTCTCGTCTCCTCTCCTCTCTTCTCTCTCTCTTTCTCTTGTTTCTTTTCATTAGGTAATCTCTCTCTCTGTCTCTCCCTCTCTCTCCTCTCTTCTCTCTCTCTCTTTCGTTTTCATTAGGTAACTTCTCTGTCTCCTTCCTCTCTCAATTTCGCTAGATGAGGTCAAATCTGCTATTGGTCCACTAAATAAAGTATGGTGGTTGTAGTCCCAGATCCCTCCTCTCCTCATCACTTTCCCTCTCACACAAGTGTTTAAAATTCAGATTGGGCACCAGTCTAGTCTTCACACTGTATTATTCAAAAGTGCTCTCAGTCCAAAACAGCTTCCAGTGATACCCATATAAAGCTCTGGTGAGGTGATCTATAATAAATTCTCGTATAAGCGTTTTTTATTTTGTTCATTTTTTTTTTAAACATGACATATTGCTGATTGAGAATGTTAACACACAGGTTGGTTACATTACAGTCATATATAAAGAAGATCAAAATGCAGACATCATAACATTTATACCAAGTTATTTTGGAATGCAATCACTGGTTAAAGCCACAGCTCCATGTATCCAATAGTCTACAAATACATTAGTATGATAGTCAGGAATCCTCAGAATCCTGGATAAGTTGTGTGTGAACTATGGACCACTAAATTCAGTGTTGAAAGTAAAGCATTGCTTTGCATTCCTTTTCTAGACTACTGGCTCCATATTTCTGATTTCACTGCAAAGATTTTTTTTAGAACATTGGGCAAGTACAAAAAGTCCTATAACAACGTATTATTGTAACCATGGTGACCAGTCAGTACATCTAAATAAAATCCATAGATCTAGATCCTAGAATTGAAATGATATTGCAAAGTACACAAACGCGCCAGCCTCGCCCAGGTCTCCTCATGCATGCACATGCACTTTATCATAACTCCTCTGAGTTATTATAAATGTACAGAAATGACAGAAATGCTTTATAAACCCTTTCAACTGCATAAACAAACATGTACGTTCCTAAGGCATTTCTGGTGCCACATAAAATACGGTGAATAATGGTAACAGGGACAAAAAGCAAGCAAAAGCAGTTTTAAAGTTGACATTTGGTAGAGAGCCTTATGCTAAAATTCAGTTCATTTTGAATATTTCAACCAGAAATCCTCGAGGAACAGATTGAAAGGGTCTATATATGAGGAAGGAAATACCATTCGCTACTTCCACTTGGTCAGACCCAGGGCACTGCCCCATAACCTTAAAGGAACATTTGGAAAATAAGCCTATTGGGGTTAGATAAGAAGCCTGTTGGGGTTAGATAAGAAGCCTGTTGGGGTTAGGATTTGGGTTAGGATAAGAAGCCTATTAGGGTTAGATAATAAGCTTAATGGGGTTAGATAATAAGCCTAATTCACTGGAAGTGGGTTAGACCAGCTAGCCTATAACTTCCTTTTAGCTGTTAGTCTGTTATGGTCTGTGAGAGTCTGTTATGGTCTGTGTTGGTATGTTATGGTCTGTTATGGTCTCTGTGGGTCTGTTATGGTTTGTTATGATCTGTTATGGTCTGTTATGGTCTTTAAGGGTCTGTTATGGTCTGTTATGATCTATTAAGGTCTGTTATAATCTGTTAGGGTCTGTTAAGGTCTGTTATGATCTGTTAAGGTCTGTTAAGGTCTGTTATGTTAAGGTCTGTTAAGGTCTGTGGGGGGTATGTCAGGGTCTCTGTTTACAGTAGAGGCAGGAGGGTTACCGGCGGCTCATATGTGTTGGATCACTGTGTGTGTGTGTGTGTGTGTGTGTGTGTGTGTGTGTGTGTGTGTGTGTGTGTGTGTGTGAGGCTTCTAAAGGCTGCAGCCGAGTCCAGCACCAAAGAATGATGTGACGCATCGGCCGGCTGGGCAGCACGCCTCTGGCCCTCACGCCTGGACTTCAGCCAAACCCCCCCCCCCCCACCCCTCCTCTCTGTCACACTCACTAGACTCACTCTCTCTCTCACACACACATGCTCTCTCTCTCTCTCTCACATACACACATGCTCTCACTCTCTCACACACATGCTCTCACTCTCTCTCTCTCACACATACACACATGCTCTCACCCTCTCTCTCTCTCACATACACATGCTCTCTCTCTCTCTCCACACACACATGCTCTCACTCTCTCTCTCACACACACACATGCTCTCACTCTCTCTCTCTCTCACGTACACACATGCTCTCACTCTCTCACACACACATGCTCTCACTCTCTCTCTCTCACACATACACACATGCTCTCTCTCTCTCTCACACACACACACATGCTCTCACTCTCTCACACACATGCTCTCACTCTCTCTCTCTCTCACACATACACATGCTCTCACTCTCTCTCTCTCACACACATGCTCTCACTCTCTCTCTCTCTCACACACATGCTCTCACTCTCTCACACACACACATGCTCTCACTCTCTCTCTCTCTCACATACACACATGCTCTCACTCTCTCTCTCCTCCTCTCTCTCTCACACACACATGCTCTCCTCTCTCTCTCACACACAGAGATGCTCTCACTCTCTCTCTCTCTGCACATGCTCTCCTCTCTCTCACACACACACACATGCTCTCCTCTCTCTCTCTTTTACACATGCTCTCACTCTCTCTCACATATACATGCTCTCACTCTATCTCTCTCTCACACACATGCTCTCTCTCTCCTCTCTCTCTCTCTCCACACACACATGCTCTCTCTCACACATGCTCTCCTCTATCTCTCTCTCTCTCTCTCTCTCTCCACACACATGTTCTCACTCTCACACACACATGCTCATTCTCCTTCCCTACACACACACACACATGTTCTCACTCTCTCTCTCTCTCTCACACATACACATGTTCTC
>NC_063203.1:30195748-30203248 GCF_017589495.1 Alosa alosa
GAGGCTGGACTATTAGTTGTATTAGTTTTTTGTACTTTTATTAGTATGTGTGAGTCTCGGACTAGCTGGATGAGAGGACTTGTTTTTACTCATCTCTTGGGCTTTTAGGGCTTTGTATAACAATAGGAGTTGGGGTTCGGTTTTGAGATTTGATAGCTCTCTTTTTTCAATTTTAATTAGTAAAGATTGTTGGCCTAATTCAGCCCTGCATGCATTGTTAGGTGTGTTCCTCTGTACTCTGAGGGATGCTTTTTACAGAACTCTGCATGCAGGGTTTCAATGGGTGTTTGTCCCATTTTTCAAATCTATTGTACTGTACATAATTTCTCTTTCAAACCATTCACGCCGGGTTAAATTACCAGTTGAACCTGATTTTTAGCCCAAGGTAGGTGTAACTTTTTACTTGTTCGGATTGCATATGTACCAAGGGTTTATTTCTTTCTCTGATGTCTGGATTTTCTGGGTTATTATTTTTTTTTTTTGTGGGTTGTAGTCAGGCCCAGGTCTGATAGAACTTGTTCAGACATTTAGGTTCTGCTGTAGACCCTCTTCTGTTGGAGACAGCAGAACCAAGTCAGCCCCGAAAAAAGAAGAAAATTTGATTCGGATAATTTAATAGGATGCCAGGAGCTGCTGACTGCCTTCGAGCCCTTTGCCAATTCATTAATATATATATTGAAGAGGGTCGGTGATAAAGGACAGCCTGTCTCACACCCCCGCTTCTTGAGTAAGAATTCTGTTTGTTTGTTTCACCTTTAATTCGTACATACATTGTTTTTATTATGTTGTATTTCCTACACCAGATTCAATAAGATTTACAAAATGAGCCATCATGCCAAATAGAATCAAAGGCCTTCTGAAATCTACAAAGCAAACAAATATTTTTGTTTTATTTTGGTTTACATATTTATTGTAGGTGTGTGGGGTGAAAATATGATCTGATATTCACATTTTGGTAAAAAACAATTTGACTTCTACTCAGGTATCATGCTCGATAAGGAAGTTTATTATTCTATTGTTTAAAATGCTACAAAATAACTTATGGGCCCCTTCATTCTAATTTGTCTCCCACTTTTGAAAAGGGGTGTAATGAGTCCCATTCCAGACATCAGGGAAGTATCGACACGCAAACCAAGTTGAACAGTTTTAGAATAGCCAGATGAAAAATTGTATTGCATTTTAATCATTTCATTGATGATGCCATCAGGCCACTTGGCCTTTCTTGGCTGCAAGCCTTTGAGTTTTCTGTTAGTTCATTTTCTGTAACTGGGTAGTCTAGTGGGTTTTGATATTTATTTATTGTGTTTTCCATGTCAATAATTTTTTTGGTAAATTTGGGTTTGTTCTGGGTTCATGCTGTGTTTCCTTATAGAGGTTTTCAAAGTGACTTTTCCATACTCCTCCATTTGGATGGCAAGTTCCTCATGTTGCTTTTTTGTTAACTTTATTCCAGTTATTCCAGAAATTTTTGAATTTAAAGATTCTTCTAGTGTCTAATTGATTTTTGTGAACTGTTCCCTCTTTCTTTCTGAGTGTGTTTTTTTGTTTAACCTCTTCATAATAGCTAAAGTAAAACCAGGGATTGTCGGGTTGTCCTATGTTTTTTATTTGACAGGATTTTAATTTTTTTCCCATTAATGCAATCTTGATCAAACCATTTTTCCCTTTCTTGTTTATTCCTATGAGATTTTTTGGTAGTTTTAAGATTAGAAAGGGTTGCCAGGTAATGGAAAATGTTGTTTAGTTCTTCGGGCTGCATGGTTTACGCCCTCTTTATTATGCAGGTAAGTATGTTACTTCAAAAATGTTTCTATTTGAGAACCAATTTAGGTTGACAAAAAGTTTTCAGGGTAATCCTCTTTGCTGTTATGGGCCCATCTGTACGTTTCTCTAGTGCTGTACAGCATTACAGTATGGGCCTTTGTGTGTGTTGGCATTTTCGCTAATTTTAAGATACATAGTAATTTGACTGTGGTCTGACAGAGGTGTTAGTGGTTTGACCGTGAATGCTTTGAAAAGTGAATAGGTCCAAATCTGTAATCATATAATCAACTGTTGAGCAGCCAAGTGGTGAGCTGTAGGTATATCTCCCTAATGAGTCCCCTAGACTCTTAACATTGAGTGGTAAAACAAGGCTTATACAGGCTTCATGGAAACGAATTTTTACCATTTTATTGACTGGATTTGTCCAAAAGTATTACAGACAAAAGTTTCCATGTTTGATAGATAATGTGCGAATATATGGTTATTACCCTTATCTGAGTTGTAGTCGGCTAAAGATCCTGTCCTGGCATTTAGGTCTCCGCAGATGAATGAATACTTTACCCTGGGCCTGGAAAGTAGTTGATCTGACTGTGGAGAGTATCAAAAATCTCTTCATTATAGTAGGGAGATTCAGAGGGGAATGTACAGAACCAGAGGAATATATCATTTGTTGTCTGTGTTAGTTTTTTGTCAATTCTAAGCCAGATATGTGTGATTCTTCTTTTTTTGATTGTAGTAATATATTACTGGGTGTTTCCTAATTTCAACCAAATAATTATACCTCCCTTTAATCTCTTCTCTTTTTACAACCAAAGCTGGATGAATTAATGCCCTAGATATTCACAGTGAAACTTGACAAAGATTTCATCACAAGTAATGTACTAATAATGATTTGACAAATTTTAACAAGTTTCATGGACCTCTAAGATGAGTTAAACCTATCATTTTGAATTATAGTATATAATATTATATATAGTATATATATATATATTACAATGTTTTTTAATATTGTATATATATATATGCATATATATCACTATTATTTATCTCTCTCTCTCTCTCTCTCTCTCTCTTTCTCTATTAAAAGCTCAGGACTGCTGGTGTTTAGATGGTGATGAGAACTAGTACAGTTTCATTGGCGTTGTGATGAAAAATTCAGAATCTCTCTCTCTCCCTCTCTCTCTTTCTCTCTCTCCTCTCTCTTTCTCTCTCTTTCTCTCTCTCACTGTGATGTCTAGACAGTGTAAAGAAAGAAAGAGCGTTTGCAACTTGTGCAAAGAAATGAGAAACTGCTTTTTTGATGTGCACAAGTGACACAATGACGTAAAGATTGAACAGGTAGTTTTGAGAATTTCAATTCTGATCTGAGAAATGTACCAAAGTGACTGAGAAAAACTGTAATCAGAGAGGCAGAGAGAAAGAGAAGAGGATGTCTGAAGTTGAATGCAGGACGGACAGAGAGAGAGAAATGTGTAAACAAGGCCGTAAATGATATCAACATGATATTTCATAAAGCAGCTATCAAAGCTGACCACACAAGGCAAAAAGGGAAGCCTTTAAAAAGAAAAAAATCTGACAAATGGTATGATCAAGAATGCAAGACCATCAGAAAAGACCTGAGAAAAATAGCAAATGAAAAACATCGTCAACCAAACAACGCAGCCTTGCGTATTCATTACAATGAAATTCTAAACAAATATAAACATACAATTCGGAACAACAAACATAACTACAGCCAAAAGCAACTTGAAGATATTGAGAAAGCCATTAATGAAAATCAATTCTGGGATATGTGGAACAATTTCATCACAAAGGAACGACAAGCATTACCCATCCAAAATGGCAACATCTGGAAAGCACACTTTGAAGATCTATACAAAAACATACCAATTAATGACCTCAATTCATATCAACATTTAATAAACCCCCTTGACTTTCCAATTACTTGGGAAGAATTAACCACCCAGACATATTCTCTACGGCCAAGAAAAGCTTGTGGTCCAAATAGTTCAACATCATATTACAGTCAGGACATTTTCCTGACATGTGGTGTAATGGGCTGATTTCCCCCATCCACAAAAAAGGGGACAAATCAAACGCCTCTAATTATCGTGGCATATGTGTCAGCAGTTGCCTGGGAAAGCTGTTCTGCAGTATCTTAAACAAGAGAATAGCAGATTTTCTTGATACACATTCCATTCTAAGCAAAAATCAAATTGGCTTCCTTCCAAAACACCGTACCACCGATCATGTTTATACGCTCCACACCTTAATTAATAAACATGTTCACCAAACAAAAAATGGCAAGATATTTGCTTGGTTCATTGATTTTAAAAAGGCGTTTGATTCTATTTGGCACTAAGGGCTCTATTTTAGACTACTAAATTGTGGGATAGGGGGTAAAGTGTATGACCTAATTATATCCATGTATTTAAATAACAGATGTGCTGTTAAAATTGAAAAAAAAAAATAATAACCAAATACTTAAAGAAACCTATTTGGAATATTGGAAAGAAGAAACTAAAAATCAAAGTAGATTACAATGCTGTCTGGCCCTAAACCGAGAATATAAACTAGCAGAATATCTTAATACTGTCAGAGATAGAAAACAGAGACTGACCCTAACCAAGTACAGGCTAAGTGACCACAAATTGGAAATCGAAAAAGGAAGACTCAGAAAATCATGGCAACCAAAAGAACACAGAATATGTGGTTACTGCATGACAGGTGAGGTCGAGACAGAGATGCACTTCCTCCTACAATGTACATCCTTCAATCAAACAAGAAACCTTTTCTTCAACAAATTTAACTTAGAAATTCCTAATTTTAATGAACTTAATGACATATCAAAATTAAAGATACTATTAGGAGAAGGAGATAAAGCATAAGTGTCCTAACAATGAGTGACCTATATCGACAAATAAATACACACACAGACACACTGACACACACACACACACACACACACACACACACACACACACACTGCATCATACACTGCATTTTATTTGACCTATTTATTTTATTCTTATGAAAATCTACTGACATGTATGTGTTCAGATTTATTGTATAACTGCTTTGGCAATATAAGTGAGCTTGTCATGCCAATAAAGCATTCTTGAATTGAATTGAATTGAATTGAGAGAGAGAGAGAGAGATGAGGAGGTCTGAAGTTGAATGCAGGATAGAGAGAGAGAGAGAGAGAGAGATGGCAGTGAAGTGTGGGGCCCACTTACAAATCAGGAATTGGATAAATGGGAAAACATCCAATTGAGACCCTGCACGTTGAGTTCTGCAAAACCATCCTAAAAGTCCATCGGCATTCAACAAACAACGCGTGCAGGGCTAATTAAAATTCAAAAAAGGGCAATCAAATTCTGGAAACAGCTCAAATTAAGTGACCCACACTCTTTCCATTACAAAGAGTTGAGCAAAGACCTCTCCTACCAACCTGGTCCACAGCCAACCTTTTCTACTAACACATACTAACACCCCAGGCATGCAAGACCAGGTCCAAATTACCCAACATACTCCACCAAAGCAAATTTCCTCGTATTTAAAAGATAATTATTATCAATATTGGCAATCAAAAACCAAATCACAAAGCAAAATGCAATGCTATTTGGCCCTAAACAGAGAGTATACACTTGCAAATTACCTGACTAAAATGAAAAAAAAAAAACAATTTGAGAAACATTTTGACGAAATACAGACTCAGCAACCACCGCTTAGCTATAGAAATGGGCAGACACAGGAAAACCTGGCTGCTCAAACACGAATGCACAAACACACACACTGATACAGTATATCTCTAGCTACACACACACGCACCCTCACTATCCTCTGTTTAAAAATGAAATGACATTCCTTGTCTGTTGTTGTGTCCATGTCTTATACCTGTATGTTCAATGTATGTAATAATTGCTTTGGCAATACAAACGTCTAAGAGAGAGATGAGGAGGTCTGAAGTTGAATGCAGGACAGAGAGAGAGAGAGAGAGAGAGAGAGAGATGAGGAGGTCTGAAGTTGAATGCAGGACAGAGAGAGAGAGAGAGAGAGAGAGTTGAGAAGGTCTGAAGTTGAATGCAGAGCAGAGGAGATGCAGAGAGAAGTTAGGATGTGATACTAAGGAATGTGAACGAAAGGAACGCCACTACACTACACCCTGCTGCTCCCCCTCCAACTCCACCACACTCCTCTCACCATCTCTCGTCTGAGGTGTGTGTGTGTGTGTGTGTGTGTGTGTGTGTGTGTGTGTGTGTGTGTCTCTGTTATAATGAGTTGCGAATATACAGCTGCAAAGTAGCCAAAACAACTGAAGAAACACACACACACACACACACACACACACACACACACGTCTTTCTTCCCTCCAGTTTTCAGTTCAAAGCTTCTGCTCATTAACGAGGCGTTTATGTTCTGCTTGAAGTGTATTTTTGAAAGTTGTATAGTTCCCTCTTTTTTTTCTGGACAGATGTTGGAAAGTAGCGTTTTGCTACAAACTTGAAACACAGTACAGGACACTACAGTGTATGTACATAATCCACATGTACAAAAACAATGTGATATTAATGGGAGAAGTGACACCTTTTTTCTGCCACCAATCATTCAGAACTGTTTTGCTGCTTATTATCTGTCTATACAACAGTTAGATCCGGTCGAACAATGTATTAATTTCTGATTGGACGAAAGGGAATTCCTTGAGTGGGGGTATCCTAGAACATCCCCACTCAAGACGTGTCACTGCTAGTGTCACTCTGGCCATGTTGCATTGAATTATCCAACACCAACGTTCTATTCATTTAAAGTGAGAGAGCAGCAATTTCATAATGTCACCCTGGAGTGAGAAAAACGTTTTTATTTGTAATAGTGTTCATTTCTCACTAACTTTTACAAAATATAAGGGCACAAACCCTGAACTTATTTGTTAATACAGAAATACTGCCGTTTTACAGTTAGCTTCGCCAACTTGCATACTTTTTTTTTTAGTTCACTTTCAAGCAACGTAAGTCTTTCTAGTGGGTCACGATGCCTGGCAACGGTAAACACCTAGTCTAAGATTATAATTTTTTTGTGGGCGGAGGATGAACCAACAAAAATCAAAATAAACGATAGAATACACAATTTTGTATCTTAAAACTAAATTAGTTGGCAATGGAACTGTTGTATAAAAGCAATATGACACTCATGGTCGTGGGGTTGGTAAAGGATGTCCCCACAGCTGTAATTTGGCCGAAGGAAATTAGGGATATCCTTGACCACTTCCAGTCATGTCATATTGAGGCCTACTAGGATGTGCCTGTGGCAGTTTGAGGACAAGAAAGGGTGCATCAGAGGGTCAAAATAGTAGCAGTCAAAGAGAATCATTGATAAGAGCACAAGTGGCAGTGTAAAATAGATTGTCTTTGGCAGCACTTGAATAAAGTGATTAAAGAAAAAATAACACATTATGCTCGGTCCTTAATCTCATCATGATCAACGTGTTAATGCTGACGACCCTAGTAGAGCTATGTTTCTGTCCACTCTGTCTTAAACTCTCAGGGCCAGATGTACTAGCGGCACTAGCCCACTTCAAGCGTGTTGTTTTCATAATGTCGTGGAAAATCATTGCAAGGTATGTACAAACAGGCGCAATGATGTAAAAGCAAACTGCCTGTCGGGGAGCTGAAAGTGGCAGATTGCGTTTGTCATCATCATGCATATGCATTCATGGGAGGATCCAGGGGAAAGTGGGAG
>NC_063203.1:30208248-30225748 GCF_017589495.1 Alosa alosa
CCCGTGAGGGAAATTTGGTCTCTGCATTTATCCCAATCCGTGAATTAGTGAAACACACTCAGCACACAGTGAACACACAGTGAGGTGAAGCACACACTAATCCCGCTACAACAGCAGCACTCAGGGAGCAGTGAAGGGTTAGGTGCCTTGCTCAAGGGCACTTCAGCCGTGCCTACTGGTCAGGGTTCGAACCGGCAAACCTCCGGTTACAGGTCTGAAGTGCTAACCAGTAGGCCACGGCTGCCCCTGTTGGAGAGAGAAGGAGAGATGAAGAGAGAGAGAAAGAGAGAGAGATGTATGGATGGTAAAACAGGCGGAGTGAGACACAATTGGGAAGTGTGTGTGTGTGTGTTCCATCTCATACATTAGCTCTTTTTTCCCCCTGTGCATCATTTATCACTCAGATCACTGGTTAAGGTGCTACATGGAGGAGCACACACACACACACACACACACACACACACACACACACACACACACACACACAGTATGTCCTATTGATACCTGTGTGTAATTAAACTCTGCTCTGGTCTTCTTATGATGGATTAATGCAATTACTGCCTAGCTCAGAGCACCACCCAGCACACACAGCTCAGCTTACACTTCACTAGGGTGCTATGTGTGTGTGTGTGTGTGTGTGTGTGTGTGTGTGTGTGTACGTGCGTGTGTGTGTGTGTGTGTGTGTGAGAGAGATAGAGAAGGTGTATGTGTGTGCGTGTGTGTGTGTGTGTGTGTGTGTGTGTGTGTGTGTACGTGCATGTGCCTGTGCGTGTGTGTGAGAGAGATAGAGAAGGTGTGTGTGTGTGTGTGTGTGTGAGAGAGAGATAGAGAAGGTGTATGTGTGTGTGTGTGTAAGTGCATGTGCCTGTGCGTGTGTGAGAGAGATAGAGAAGGTGTGTGTGTGTGTGTGTGTGTACGTGCATGTGCCTGTGCGTGTGTGTGAGAGAGATAGAGAAGGTGTGTGTGTGTGTGTGTGTGTGTGTGTATGTGTGCTTACAGGTCATAGTGCCGTGGACAAGGGGTCTTAGAAGGAAGAGATAGATAGAGAGATATTTTATTTATTCCGAGGGAAATTTTAGACATACAGTAGCTTCTACATAACCTAGAAATAGCCAGACTCTTTCACAAAGTGATAACCCTTTCACGTTCGCAACACTTGTATCGCGACGGCCCGACGGGCACTAACTTTGAAATCATTGGTCTTCCAATCGCACTGAGAATGAGAGAATCCTAATGTTACTTCCTACTTTGCCATAATCAGCATCAACGGTTAGAAAACAATGCATGAAGGTCTACCTTTGCTGTAAATACATTCCTGCATTTTTTCAACTGCATTTTTTGACGTTTTCAGGTGTTGCTGCTTCTGTTTATCACAATAAGTTTCGGATTCGTCTTCGCACAACGTTTTGTTTACTTTTTACTTCGCAACTTTTTGGATTACACACTTTGAGGAGTGTTTTTATTCTATTCTATGGATACGGACATATTACAACGCTCTAGCGACAGCAAGCTTGTGTACACAAGGAACCAGCTGATCGCACTACGACGGAATGCTGGCTGTGTTCGCGACAACATTCCAGAGGAGCTGTGGTGCTTTCGGGGTTGCAGAGCGGGAGTAAAAGTGAAGACGAGGCGTCGGGAGAAGAAGTGGAGACACAAGCCCTCAGTTCCATCGATTGTGATGGGAAACGTGAACTCACTGGCTAATAAGACTGACCAACTGGATGCCCTGGTAAGAAACCAGAAGTTGTACAGGGAATGTAGTTTGGTATGCTTTACGGAGACGTGGCTAACAAGCCATATCCCCACTTCTAACGTTGAGCTGCCAGGCTTCAGTGTAGCTCGTTTGGACAGAGACTGTAAACTTTCTGGCAAAAAGAAGGGAGGCGGACTGGTGCTGTACATTAACAATAGATGGTGAAGGGAGGTGGACTGGTGCTGTACATTAACAATAGATGGTGAAGGGAGGTGGACTGGTGCTGTACATTAACAATAGATGGTGAAGGGAGGTGGACTGGTGCTGTACATTAACAATAGATGGTGCAATCCCGGACATGTAACAGTGAAGGAGACTGTATGCTGTAAGGATGTGGAGTTACTAGCGGTCAGTCTCCGTCCGTACTACATGCCGAGGTTCTCGCACGCAATTGCTGTCTGTGTTTACGTTCCACCTCGAGCTCTCCCGGATACAGTGTGTGACGTCATCCACTCCACAATCACAAGGCTTCAAACCCAACACACTGACGCCTTTTTTGTGATCTCTGGCGACTTCAATCACATAACACTGGATTCCACACTCACAAATTTTTACCAGTATGTTGACTGCCCTACAAGGAAAAACAGGACAATAGACCTCATGTATGCAAACGTGAAGGATGCATACAGTGCAAACCCCCTCCCCCCACTGGGAAAGTCAGACCACAACCTCATTCATCTCCAGCCAATGTACAAGCCCAAAGTACAGAGGCTACCAGTTGCCACACGCACCTTCAGGAAGTGGACACCCGAGGTGGATGAGGCTCTGAGAGACTGCTTCAAATGTACTGACTGGAGTGTGTTGCAGAATGGAGAGGACTTAGAGGAGGTCACACAGTGCACAACTGACTACCTGAACTTCTGCATGGACATTGTTGTTCCCACCAGAACTGTACGGTGCTTTCCCAACAACAAGCCTTGGATAACCAGTAATGTCAAGACCCTTCTTAACAGGAAAACGATGGCGTTCAGAGAGGGGGACATGGCAGAGCTGAGGCGTGTGCAAGGGGAACTCAAAGTTAAGCTGAAGGAGGCTAAGGAGGACTACAGAAAGAAGGTGGAACAGAAGCTGCAGGAAAACAACTTGAAGGAGACATGGGACTGCATGAAGGTTATCACTGGCCTGAAGAAGAACAGCAGCTCTGTGGAGGGGGACCTGGACAGGGCGAACCAGCTGAACCACTTCTACAATAGGTTTGCCTGCCCTGCTCCAGCTCCAGTGGCGGTGGTCTGTCCACCATCCCCCAGCCCCCACCCTCACAACCCCTCAATACCAGCGCAACACTCACCTCCATCATCACAGGCTATCGCATTCCCCACCATCACTGGATTTTGCACCCCTCCCCACATGGCGATCACGAACAATGAGGTGATAACGACCCCAGTCAACAGCCATCAGACACACAGATCCCAGATGCACCCCTCCCCCTCCCCTCCCCTTACACCCCTCACCATTACAACAGATCAAGTGACAGTCCAACTAAAGAGATTGTGCAGCAATAAAGCAGCTGGGCCTGACAGACTGTGCCCAAGGCTACTCAAGGCCTGTGCTGCTGAACTGGGGAGCCACTGAAGCACATCTTCAATTTGAGCCTACGCCTTGGACAAGTTCCAACACTGTGGAAGACATCATGTCTTACCCCTGTCCCTAAGAAGCCACACCCTAGTGAGCTTAATGACTACAGACCTGTCGCCTTACATCACATGTGATGAAGACAATGGAGCCATTGGTCTTAGGTATGCTCAGACCCCAGGTGCCATGCACTAGACCCGTTACAGTTTGCATACCAGGAGAAAGTGGGCGTGGACGATGCCATCACTTATCTTCTACACAGGACACATTCCCACCTAGACAAGGGGAAAAGTGCTGTGAGAATCATGTTCTTTGATTTCTCAAGTGCTTTTAACACCATCCAGCCCCCTCAGATTGGGAGACAAGCTCTTGCAGATGGGTCTGGACGCCACCTGGTAACCTGGATTACAGATTACCTGACTGAGTGACCACAGTTCGTCAGACTGAAGAACTGTCTCTCTGACACTGTGATCTGCAGCACCGAGCCACAGGAACTGTGCTCTCTCCAGTCCTGTTCACCCTGTACACATCTGACTTCTGCTACAACACCGAGTCATGCCACATGCAGAAGTTTTCTGATACTGCAATTGTGGGGTGTATCAGAACGGGCAGGAGGAGGAGTACAGGAGCCTGGTGGAGGACTTTTGTGCATTGGTGCAAACTCAATCATCTTCAACTTAACACTTCAAAGACCAAGGAGATGGTGGTGGATTTCCGCAGGTCTAAGCCCACTCTGCTACCAGTCCACATTGATGGGGTCAATGTGGAGGTGGATAGCACCTACAAGTATCTGGGTCTCCACCTGGACAATAAACTGGACTGGTCAGCCAACACTGATGCACTCTACAAGAAAGGGCAGAGCAGGCTGTACTTCCTGAGGAGGCTGCGGTCCTTCAATGTGTGCAGTAAGCTCCTCAGGATGTTCTACCAGTCTGTTGTTGCCAGCGTCCTCTTCTATGCAGTAGTATGTTGGGGAGGAAGCACAAGGAAGAAGGATGCTGGGCGAATTGACAGGCTGGTAAGGAAAGCTGGCTCTGTAGTGGGAGCTGAACTGGAGTGCATCACTTCACTATCTGACAAAAGGACCCTGAACAAACTGATCAACATCTTGGACAATGAGTGTCACCCACTCCACAGCACTAGTGTAAAGCAGAAGAGCCTGATCAGCTGGAGACTTCGCTCACTGCCTTGCACAACTGACAGACTGAGAAAGTAATTTGTCCCCAGGGCCATTGAACTGTTCAATGCCTCACTTAAGGGAAGAGGAGAGATAGACTTCTCTGCATAGTCTGTCTGCCTCTTCACCCCCTCCATGTTTGGATACTGTGTGTCCACTAGCCACTTTTACCACTGTCTTTATGCCTCACTGTTTGCGTGCTATATTAGCACATTAGCACATATGCATAACCCCCCCCCCCCTCCATGCCACAGCCGAACTGTGGCCACACTTATACATTTTCTTTAAATAGTTAAATATATAGATATATAGACTTTACTTTACTTTATTTCTGCATTGTTGCACTGTTGGACTTACTCATTTGCACTATCACCATGACCAATATCACCATTGCACTACCACCATGACACTCATTCACACAGAGCACCTTAGAGCACCTTACCATACCTTACTATGCACAGAGAATCACAGGCTCAGTCCCTGCCTCAGTCATTGCAAGCGCCTCTGATTGATTAATCACCACTATGTGGATACTGTTTTTAGAATTTATTTAGATTAAGTGTTAGTTAGTATAATTTGTATTTTAGTATATTTAGCATATTCGTTATCTTCTACTGTCCTTATTGCTTAGTTGTGTTTTTATATTATATACTTTAATTACTCTTCTGCTGTTAAAGCATGTGTTTGTGTTGTCTGTATGCTGCTGAGACCTTGAATTTCCCCTGGGGATCAATAAAGTATCTATCTATCTATCTATCTATCTATCTATCTATCTATCTATCCATCTATCGTTGTCAGCCACTGTTTGCTGATTGGACAGGTGAAGATAGGGCGGAGCAAACCCACGAATATACCGTAAACCCGAACGACATACTGAATGGAAATGAAAATTGAGTACGTAGGAGGGCGGGACCACACTAGCTTATACAACCATAACACAACAAACACACATACAAACATATATGTCACATACATAAAAAAACACACAGAAATGTAGGAGCATGTGAATTGATTACAAAAGTCTGGTATGGACTGACCATGTGTGTGTGTGTGTGTGTGTGTGTGTGTTTGTGTGTGCGTGTGCGTGCGTGTGTGTCACTGTCTGTGTCTGCTCAATTACCAGCATATAAATCTTGTGTTCATAAATCCGGGGTTTTGCCAGTTTGCCCTTGTAGGTTCAGTTGCCTTTCTCTCTCTCTCCCTCTCTCTCTCTCTCTCTCTCTCTCCCTCTCTCTTTCTCTGCCTCTCTCTATCTCCCCCTCCTCTCTCTCTCCATCTCTCTCCCCATCTCTCTCTCCCCCTCTCTCTATCTCCTTTCTCTCCCTCTCTCTCTGTCTCTCTATCTGGTTGATGAGGCAGACCGTGTAGTGTCTGTGTCTATGTCTGGATCGGTGATGGGCTTGTTATTATGATCAAGAGCCTTCCTCACTGACCAGACATTTGGGGGGTACACCTGGAGACAAGCCGCCCTCCACAGACAACTGCTGAGGCAAGATAACGACTCACTTAACACACACACACACACACACACACACACACACACACACACACACACACACACACACACACACACACACCACATATACCCATATGTAACCCAAAATGGCCCGGGTAACACTGTTATTTAAGAAAACTTCTATCAACCCTGCTCAAGTCAAGAACTACCGCCCTGTCTCACTCCTGCCTTTCCTATCCAAAGACATTGAACGAGCAGTTTCCAAACAGGTCTCTGACTTCCTTTCACAGAACAACCTTCTGGATCCAAATCAGTCTGGGTTCAAAAGCGGCCACTCTACCTAAACGGCTCTGCTGTCTGTAACAGAAGCCTTAAAAGAAGCCAGGCGACCGCCGGTCATCAGTACTCATTCTGCTTGACTTATCGGCTGCCTTTGACACGGTTAATCACCGCATCCTTCTCTCTATACTCTCTAACATGGGAATCTCGGTTCTGCTCTCTCCTGGTTTGAATCCTACCTCACAGGATGCTTTCGTTTAACATTATCATGGCTTGGTCAGCTATTTGCACCTCACCATCTCACCACAGGGGTCCCCAAGGCTCAGTGCTGGGCCCCCTTCTCTTTGCTATCTACACCACCTCATTGGGACATGGCTTCTCATACCACTGCTATGCAGACGACACACAGCTCTATCTGTCCTTTCCACCTGATGACCTCTTGATTTCAGCACAGATTTTTTGATTGCCTCTCAGACATAGCTACATGAATGAAGGCACACCACCTCCAGCTGAACCTCTCAAAGACTGAACTGCTGGTCCTCCCAGCTAAACCTACCATACACCACGACATCAACATCAAATTTGACTCCCTGTTTCACCTACCAGGATTGCAAGAAATCTAGGAGTTGTTCTCGACAACCAACTAACCTTCTCAGATCATATTGCCTCAGTCGCCTGGTCATGCCGTTTCACACTCTACAACATATGGAAAATCAGGACTTACTTGACTCAAGATGCTACCCAACTTCTGGTTCAGGCAATAGTCATCTCACGACTTGACTACTGCAACGCCCTCCTGACAGGTCTCCCAGCCTGTGCAGTGAAGCCCCTTTAGATGATCCAGAACGCGGCGGTGCGTCTGGTCTACAACCAACCCAAAAGGGCACGTGACCCCGCTGCTCATCCAGCTACACTGGCTACCTATGGCGGCCCGCATCAAATTCAAGGCTCTAATGCTTGCCTACAAAGTAGTCTCCGGTTCTGCTCCCGCCTACTTGAATGCCCTCATACAGACATACGCTACCTCCAGACCGCTCGCCCTCAGATCGAACGACGTCTAGCTCTACCACCCGATGCAGCTCAGGCCAATCCAAACTTTTCTCATCTGTTGTTCCTCGTTGGTGGAACACACTGCCAGTTCCTACAAGGGCAGGGACATCCCTCTCCATTTTCAAAAAACTCCGGAAGACCCAGCTCTTTAGAGAACATCTCCTCTAATAGCACCACTTACAACAAGTCTGAGTGTGATGGGCAGCCGTGGCCTACTGGTTAGCTTCGGACTTGTAACCGGAGAGTTGCCGATTCGAACCCCGACCAGTAGGCACGGCTGAAGTGCCCTTGAGCAAGGCACCTAACCCTTCACTGCTCCCTGAGTGCCGCTGTTGTTGCAGGCAGCTCACTGTGCCGGGATTAGTGTGTGCTTCACCTCACTGTGTGTTCACTGTGTGCTGAGTGTGTTTTACTAATTCACGGATTGGGATAAATGCAGAGACCAAATTTCCCTCACAGGATCAAAAGAGTATATATACTTATACTTATTTACTTAAGTCTTGCTGATCCTAGCACTTACCAGCCATCTTGAACTGACGCTCAACTGTTTAAAAACAGCACTCACTGATGCCCTTATTCTTATTGTACTATGCCATTTTTAAATTGTCCTAAAATTGTTGAGAGAATTGCTTTACAACTTAACTGTTACCATGTTGTTAGTCGCTTTGGTTAAAAATGTGTCAGCCAAATGTAATGTAATGTAATGTAATGTAATGTAGTGTAATGTAATGTAATGTAGTGTACTTTCACCCTCTCTCATGTAGTACCATTGTAATGTAGTGTAGTGTAATGTAATGTAGTGTACTTTCACCCTCTCTCATGTAGTACCATTGTAATGTAGTGTAGTGTAATGTAATGTAGTGTACTTTCACCCTCTCTCATGTAGTACCATTGTAATGTAGTGTAGTGTAATGTAATGTAGTGTACTTTCACCCTCTCTCATGTAGTACCATTGTAATGTAGTGTAGTGTAATGTAATGTAGTGTAATGTAATGTAATGTAGTGTAATGTAATGTAATGTAATGTAGTGTAATGTAATGTAATGTAATGTAATGTAATGTAATGTAGTGTAATGTAGTGTACTTTCACCCTCTCTCATGTAGTACCATTGTAATGTAGTGTACTTTCACCCTCTCTCATGTAGTACCATTGTAATGTAGTGTAGTGTAATGTAATGTAGTGTACTTTCACCCTCTCTCATGTAGTACCATTGTAATGTAGTGTAGTGTAATGTAATGTAGTGTACTTTCACCCTCTCTCATGTAGTACCATTGTAATGTAGTGTAGTGTAATGTAATGTAGTGTACTTTCACTCTCTCTCATGTAGTACCATTGTAATGTAGTGTACTTTCACCCTCTCTCATGTAGTACCATTGTAATGTAGTGTACTTTCACCCTCTCTCATGTAGTACCATTGTAATGTAGTGTAATGTAATGTAATGTAGTGTAATGTAGTGTAATGTAGTGTACTTTCACCCTCTCTCATGTAGTACCATTGTAATGTAGTGTAATGTAGTGTAATGTAGTGTACTTTCACCCTCTCTCATGTAGTACCATTGTAATGTAGTGTAGTGTAATGTAATGTAGTGTACTTTCACCCTCTCTCATGTAGTACCATTGTAATGTAGTGTACTTTCACCCTCTCTCATGTAGTACCATTGTAATGTAGTGTACTTTCACCCTCTCTCATGTAGTACCATTGTAATGTAGTGTAATGTAATGTAATGTAATGTAGTGTAATGTAATGTAGTGTACTTTCACCCTCTCTCATGTAGTACCATTGTAATGTAGTGTAGTGTAATGTAATGTAGTGTACTTTCACCCTCTCTCATGTAGTACCATTGTAATGTAGTGTAGTGTAATGTAATGTAGTGTACTTTCACCCTCTCTCATGTAGTACCATTGTAATGTAGTGTAGTGTAATGTAATGTAGTGTACTTTCACCCTCTCATGTAGTACCATTGTAATGTAGTGTAGTGTAATGTAATGTAGTGTACTTTCACCCTCTCTCATGTAGTACCATTGTAATGTAGTGTAGTGTAATGTAATGTAGTGTACTTTCACCCTCTCTCATGTAGTACCATTGTAATGTAGTGTACTTTCACCCTCTCTCATGTAGTACCATTGTAATGTAGTGTAATGTAATGTAATGTAGTGTACTTTCACCCTCTCTCATGTAGTACCATTGTAATGTAGTGTACTTTCACCCTCTCTCATGTAGTACCATTGTAATGTAGTGTACTTTCACCCTCTCTCATGTAGTACCATTGTAATGTAGTGTACTTTCACCCTACTCTCTCATGTAGTACCATTGTAATGTAGTGTAATGTAATGTAATGTAGTGTACTTTCACCCTCTCTCATGTAGTACCATTGTAATGTAGTGTACTTTCACCCTCTCTCATGTAGTACCATTGTAATGTAGTGTAATGTAATGTAATGTAGTGTACTTTCACCCTCTCTCATGTAGTACCATTGTAATGTAGTGTACTTTCACCCTCTCTCATGTAGTACCATTGTAATGTAGTGTAGTGTAATGTAGTGTAGTGTAATGTAGTGTAGTGTAATGTAGTGTACTCTCTCATGTAGTACCATTGTAATGTAGTGTAATTTCACCCTACTCTCTCATGTAGTACCATTGTAATGTAATGTAATGTAGTGTAGTGTAGTGTAGTGTAGTGTACTTTCACCCTCTCTCATGTAGTACCATTGTAATGTAGTGTAGTGTAGTGTAATGTAGTGTAATGTAGTGTAGTGTAGTGTAGTGTAGTGTAGTGTACTTTCACTCTCTCATGTAGTACCATTGTAATGTAGTGTAGTGTAGTGTAATTTCACCCTACTCTCTCATGTAGTACCATTGTAGTGTAATGTAATGTAATGTAGTGTAATTTCACCCTACTCTCTCATGTAGTACCATTGTAATGTAGTGTACTTTCACACTCTCTCATGTAGTACCATTGTAATGTAGTGTAGTGTAATGTAATGTAGTGTAGTGTAATGTAATGTAGTGTAATGTAGTGTAGTGTAATGTAGTGTACTTTCACCCTACTCTCTCATGTAGTACCATTGTAATGTAGTGTAGTACCATTGTAATGTAATGTAATGTAGTGTACTTTCACCCTACTCTCTCATGTAGTACCATTGTAATGTAGTGTACTTTCACCCTCTCTCATGTAGTACCATTGTAATGTAGTGTAGTGTAGTGTAGTGTAGTGTACTTTCACCCTACTCTCTCATGTAGTACCATTGTAATGTAGTGTAATGTAGTGTAATTTCACCCTCTCTCATGTAGTACCATTGTAATGTAGTGTAATGTAGTGTAATTTCACCCTACTCTCTCATGTAGTACCATTGTAATGTAGTGTACTTTCACCCTCTCTCATGTAGTACCATTGTAGTGTAGTAGTGTAGTGTACTCTCTCATGTAGTACCATTGTAGTGTAATGTAGTGTAGTGTACTTTCACCCTACTCTCTCATGTAGTACCATTATAATGTAGTGTAGTGTAATGTAGTGTAGTGTAATGTAGTGTACTTTTACTCTCTCATGTAGTACCATTGTAATGTAATGTAATGTAGTGTACTCTCTCATGTAGTACCATTGTAATGTAATGTAATGTAGTGTAGTGTAGTGTAATGTAATGTAGTGCAGTGTAATGTAGTGTAGTGTAATGTAGTGTAGTGTAATTTCACCCTACTCTCTCATGTAGTACCATTGTAGTGTAGTGTAGTGTAGTGTACTTTCACCCTCTCTCATGTAGTACCATTGTAATGTAGTGTAGTGTAATGTAGTGTAGTGTAATGTAGTGTAGTGTAGTGTAATGTAGTGTAGTGTAGTGTAATGTAGTGTAGTGCAGTGTAATGTAGTGTAGTGCAGTGTAATGTAGTGTAATGTAGTGTAATGTAGTGTAATGTAGTGTAGTGCAGTGTAATGTAGTGTAATGTAGTGTAGTGTAGTGTAATGTAGTGTAGTGTAGTGTAATGTAGTGTAGTGCAGTGTAATGTAGTGTAGTGTAATGCAGTGTAATGTAGTGTAATGTAGTGTAATGTAGTGTAGTGCAGTGTAATGTAGTGTAATGTAGTGTAGTGTAGTGTAGTGTAATGTAGTGTAGTGCAGTGTAATGTAGTGTAATGTAGTACCATTGTAATGTAGTGTAGTGCAGTGTAATGTAGTGTAATGTAGTGTAATGTAGTGTAATGTAGTGTAATGTAGTGTAGTGTAATGTAGTGTAGTGCAGTGTAATGTAGTGTAATGTAGTGTAGTGTAGTGTAATGTAGTGTAGTGTAGTGTAATGTAGTGTAGTGTAGTGTAATGTGTAATGTAGTGTAGTGTAGTGTAATGTAGTGTGTAATGTAGTGTACTCTCTCATGTAGTACCATTGTATAATGTAGTAGTGTAATGTAGTGTAGTGTAGTGTAGTGTAGTGTACTCTCTCATGTAGTACCAGTGTAGTGTAATGTAGTGTACTCTCTCATGTAGTACCAGTGTAGTGTAATGTAGTGTAGTGTAGTGTAGTGTAGTGTAGTGTAATGTAGTGTAGTGTAATGTAATGTAGTGTACTCTCACCCTACTCTCTCATGTAGTGTAGTGTAGTGTAGTGTAATGTAGTGTAGTGTAATGTAGTGTAGTGTAGTGTAATGTAGTGTAGTGTAGTGTAGTGTAGTGTACATACTCTCATGTGCAGTGTAGTGTAGTGTGTAGTGTAATGTAGTGCAGTGTAGTGTAGTGTACTCTCACCCCACAATCATGTAGTATGAGTGTAGTGTAATTGTAGTGTAGTGTGTGAGTGTAATGTAGTGTGAGTGTAGTGTAATGTAAGGTATGTAATGTAGTGTAGTGTAATGTAGTGCAGTGTAATGTAGTGTACTCTCTCATGTAGTGTAGTGTAGTGCAGTGTAATGTAGTGCAGTGTAGTGTAGTGCAGTGTAATGTAGTGCAGTGTAGTGTAGTGTAGTGTAGTGTAATGTAGTGTAGTGTAATGTAGTGTAGTGTAATGTGTAGTGTAGTGTAGTGTGTAATGTAGTGTAGTGTAATGTAGTGCAGTGTAGTGTAGTGTAGTGTAGTGTAGTGTAGTGTAGTGTAGTGTAGTGTAATGTAGTGTAGTGTAGTGTAGTGTAGTGTAGTGTAGTGTAGTGTAGTGTAGTGTAATGTAGTGCAGTGTAATGTAGTGTAGTGTAATGTAGTGTAGTGTAGTGTAGTGTAGTGTAGTGTAGTGTAGTGTAGTGTAGTGTAGTGTAGTGCAATTATGTGTAGTGCAGTGTACTGTAGTGCAAGTGTAGTGTAGTGCAGTGTAATGTAGTGTAGTGTAATGTAGTGTAATGTAGTGTAGTGTAATGTAGTGTAGTGTAGTGTAGTGCAGTGTAGTGTAGTGCAGTGTAATGTAGTGCAGTGTAATGTAGTGCAGTGTAATGTAGTGTAGTGTACTTTCAGTCTCATATTTACTAGTACCATTGTAATATATTGTAGTTTCAATTACCATTGTAATGTAATAATGTGTAATGTGTGGTGTAGTGCAGTGTAATGTAATGTAGTGTACTCTCTCATGTAGTGTAGTGTAGTGTAGTGTAATGTAGTTTACTCTCTCATGTAGTGTAATGTAGTGCAGTGTAATGTAATGTAGTTTACTCTCTCATGTAGTGTAGTGTAGTGTAGTGTAATGTAGTTTACTCTCTCATGTAGTGTAATGTAGTGCAGTGTAATGTAATGTAGTGTACTCTCTCATGTAGTGTATGTGTATGCAGTGTAATGTAGTGTGTCTCTCATGTAGTGTACTTTCACCCAGTGTCATGTAGTGCCAGTGTAATGTAGTGCAGTGTAATGTAATGTAGTTTACTCTCTCATGTAGTGTAATGTAGTGCAGTGTAATGTAGTGTACTCTCTCATGTAGTGTAATGTAGTGCAGTGTAGTGTAGTGCAGTGTAATGTAGTGCAGTGTAATGTAGTGCAGTGTAATGTAGTGCAGTGTAATGTAGTGTACTCTCTCATGTAGTGTAATGTAGTGTAGTGTAATGTAGTGCAGTGTAATGTAGTGCAGTGTAATGTAGTGTACTCTCTCATGTAGTACCATTCCTCTGAACCAGTACCAGTCTCTTCTTCTGTCTGGTTCTTTTCAGTCCCTTTCAGTCCAAGTCTTGTGTGCTTTATTAGCATGACAAACCATAGACTGTATATATATAGAACATAGACTGTATATAGAACATAGACTGTATATATAGAACATAGATTGTATATAGAACATAGTTCTATATAGATTAGTCTAACTCTATAGTTCTATATAAATCTATTATAATCTTCATTAAAAGCACCCATGGGAGTTTGGACACAACAACTTCAACAGGAGTAGGGACAAGCAACGCTTAGGTTGCTATGTATCCTCTCTCCTCTCTGTCTCTGTCTTCCCTCTGATTCCCTAACGGGATCAAAAGAGTATATATACTTATACTATACTTAAGGAACACACACACTCACACACACGGTTAAACACACAAATGAAGTAGGCCGACTCAACACTGGCTCTAAAAGCATGAGGTGTAAAAGCATAAGGCATCTTTTTACGCATCCAGCCTAACTGCACTGGAAACACACACACACACACACACACACACACACACACACACACAGACACACACAAACACACACACACACACACACACAGACACACACAAACACACACACACAAACACACACACAGACACACATACACACACACACACACACACACACACACACACACACACACACGGCAGGGAAAGCAGTCCCTGAGGTGCTCAATTTAATCATCCTCTCTCTCAACAGGAATTCCCTCACAATCAATCCTCATCACCGAGCCCACTTCCTCTGTTCCCATGGCTACAAACAGCTGTCTGATGATTATAGGAAGTATCTGTGTGTGTGTGTGTGTGTGTGTGTGTGTGTGTGTGTGTGTGTGTGTGCATATGGCAGGTTAGGCCAGTAGTATGAAGCAAGGTAGGGTGTTTCCGTGGTCCCCAGAGGATTCCTTGCAGCACCTCTCAAATACACACACACACACACACACACAGGTTTCTTCATCCCTCTGATGAAATGCGAAGGCACCCAAGACTGCACTGCAGGATGGCAAGCTCAACCTTCATTCTGATCTGGGGTCAGGAGCTCTGTTATGAACAAATCACTCACACACACACACACACACACACTAATGTGTGCACACTAATGTGTGCAAATCACACACATCCTATCTGATCTGGGGTCCAGAGCTCCCATTTGAACAAATCCTCCACACACACACACACACACACACTAATGTGTCTGTTATGAACAAATCACTCACACACACACACACTAATGTGTGCACACACCATCTATCTGATCTGGGGTCAGGAGCTCTGTTATGAACAAATCACTCACACACACACACACTAATGTGTGCACACACCATCTATCTGATCTGGAGTCAGGAGCTCTGTTATGAACAAATCACTCACACACACACACACTAATGTGTGCACACACCATCTATCTGATCTGGAGTCAGGAGCTCTGTTATGAACAAATCACTCACACACACACACACTAATGTGTGCACACACCATCTATCTGATCTGGGGTCAGGGCTCTGTTATGAACAAATCACTCACACACACACACACTAATGTGTGCACACACCATCTATCTGATCTGGGGTCAGGAGCTCTGTTATGAACAAATCACTCACACACACACACACTAATGTGTGCACACACCATCTATCTGATCTGGGGTCAGGAGCTCTGTTATGAACAAATCACTCACACACACACACACTAATGTGTGCACACACCATCTATCTGATCTGGAGTCAGGAGCTCTGTTATGAACAAATCACTCACACACACACACACTAATGTGTGCACACACCATCTATCTGATCTGGGGTCAGGGCTCTGTTATGAACAAATCACTCACACACACACACACAGGTTTCTTCATCCCTCTGATGAAATGCGAAGGCACCCAAGACTGCACTGCAGGATGGCAAGCTCAACCTTCATTCTGATCTGGGGTCAGGAGCTCTGTTATGAACAAATCACTCACACACACACACACTAATGTGTGCACACACCATCTATCTGATCTGGAGTCAGGAGCTCTGTTATGAACAAATCACTCACACACACACACACGCACACTAATGTGTGCACACACCATCTATCTGATCTGGGGTCAGGAGCTCTGTTATGAACAAATCACTCACACACACACACACACACACACGCACACTAATGTGTGCACACACCATCTATCTGATCTGGGGTCAGGAGCTCTGTTATGAACAAATCACTCACACACACACACACTAATGTGTGCACACACCATCTATCTGATCTGGAGTCAGGAGCTCTGTTATGAACAAATCACTCACACACACACACACTAATGTGTGCACACACCATCTATCTGATCTGGAGTCAGGAGCTCTGTTATGAACAAATCACTCACACACACACACACACTAATGTGTGCACACACCATCTATCTGATCTGGGGTCAGGGCTCTGTTATGAACAAATCACTCACACACACACACACTAATGTGTGCACACACCATCTATCTGATCTGGAGTCAGGAGCTCTGTTATGAACAAATCACTCACACACACACACACGCACACTAATGTGTGCACACACCATCTATCTGATCTGGAGTCAGGAGCTCTGTTATGAACAAATCACTCACACACACACACACGCACACTAATGTGTGCACACACCATCTATCTGATCTGGGGTCAGGGCTCTGTTATGAACAAATCACTCACACACACACACACTAATGTGTGCACACACCATCTATCTGATCTGGAGTCAGGAGCTCTGTTATGAACAAATCACTCACACACACACACACAGGTTTCTTCATCCCTCTGATGAAATGCGAAGGCACCCAAGACTGCACTGCAGGATGGCAAGCTCAACCTTCATTCTGATCTGGGGTCAGGAGCTCTGTTAACACTCACTAATGTGTGCACACACCATCTATCTGATCTGGAGTCAGGAGCTCTGTTATGAACAAATCGCGCACACACACACACACACACACACACACACACACACACACACGCAGGTGGATGATGGAGAAGACAACACTTCGGAGTCACTCCAGAGGCCCTGCCTGAGCTTTGGTCCTGTGCTGATGGAGATAGACTCATGTGTGGGGTGCAAATTTGACAGTAAAGTAAGTGTGTGTGTGTGTGTGTGTGTGCAGGGGCGATTCTAGACCTAGAGCTTTGCTGGGGCACAGTCCCCCAACTCCCAATACATTAAAAAAAAAAAAATAACTGTGCGCACAATATGAAATAAATGGCTAGCCTGATTTGGACCATCACATATCTCCCCTAGGTCACAGACATCCTCCTCCATACTCTGAATAGTTTTACGTCTAGCCCCCATCATGTCCTCATCCGTTTCTTGCCTGTCTCTCTCCTCCTCCTCCTCCTCCTCCTGCCTGGTATTGGACTGCCCAGCCGTGCTCTTTCTCCCCTCTCTTCTCCCTCTCTTCGACCTTCTTCACCTCCTCCTCCTCCTCCAGCACTCTCTCCCTCAATTGTTGTAGCAGCCACTATCCAGCAACATCCAAACACATAGGCATAAGTAGGCCTATACTCACTGCATGAATTTAATAGGCTTTCCTACTAACACAAGGGAAGCTTATTTTTAGTCAAAATTGAGATATACTTCCCTCCCATCCCAAGATATACTTCCCTCCTATAGACATCCTGGCAATACTGCAGTTCTTTGCATCTTAAAATAGCCTACTAAAGCCTCTCATACTGGGACTTTTTGGTGATAATTTGCAAATGTAGCCTATAATAATCTACACAGATGGCTATCCTGATTCTGTGTATATTATTATAGGCTACATTTTGTTATGCAGCAAACTTAATTAAGTTTGCCATTAAACCATTGATCAAATCCCAGCACTGGCTATTACCAGCATAAATCTTAATGTTACCGTTAATGTGGGCAAAATTATCATACCTCCCTCATCCTCCTCCTGTTCCTCTCCCTCTGCCTCTGTTCAGGAAGAATTTTCTGATGTCCATCTCTGAATAGTTTATCAGAAGGCTATGTTTAGTTTTATAGTAGGACAGCTTCACAAACAGTATAGGCTACTTTACAGGACTCTCTCTACAGTATGCGTGATAAATCCTTATTAATTGTCCGCATGTGTGCATGCAGCCTACGCATGGTGTG